>NC_133287.1:17697097-17828099 GCF_005239225.2 Populus alba | reverse complement strand
ATTTATTTCTATTTTGTATCTTTAATACTTGAAGTAATACTTTACAGTGTAATCTTATACCTTCAAAATATTAATTTAAAATTTTATATTTTATGTTGTTTTTGAAATTTTGACAAATATTAATGGATAATTACATGTTGTGATACCCATTAATTGATAAAAAATGCATTTTTGTTTTAATTTTATATAAAATATGTATGAAACTTTTTTAGAATTTGGTTGTATACATACAAATAAAAATGTATTTTTTAAAATAAGGATTTTTTTTTCTGTGTTTTTATGAAATTTAAAAAAAAAAAAAAACAAGTGCATTTAATACTAGGTCAGTAGTTTACAATGTAAGTTTAACAAGCTAAAATATTGAATGAAACAATTAATACAAGGGCAATTAATACAAGGAAATCAAAGACATAGACTAAATGATTTTAAAACCTAATATCAATCAATAATTAATCTAAAATTCACAACAAAATTCTCCTAATCGCATAACAAAATCAACATTCATATAACCATCAATGCAAACATATTTAATCGATACACCTAATTCAAAGTTAATCATGCATTGATTACAAATCTAAATCATCATAACAACATAAAGTTATTTGTCCAACCAAGAGAGATCATACTTTTAGTGTTTTTAGAAAAAGAACCCTTTAACTGGTGATCCAAGGGAAGCTAGGCAACTGCAAGGAAAAATTTCACAATTATCCACGTGTTATTGCTGCTGGCTGGAGCCACGACTATCGATTGACCGGTTAGAGTTCTGGTGATAACCGGTTGATAGATTGGAGTTCTTGAAGCTTTGTTGTTGCTATGGTAAAAGAAAGAACTCCAAGTGATATACCACTATTCATGAGAAGAAACTATTGAACTTCAATCTCTTTTGTTGCTATGATTGAGAAGTAAAGAATTGATCAGTAGCAAACACTGCTACTACTACTTGATAGATGTTTCTGGACTATAACTGGTCATGGTGGAATCAATGGTTGCTAAAAAAGAAGATCTTACATTGCCGCTCACGGTGCAGAGAAGATGAGAGATATTGGTTGTTGCTGAAAAATGATCTTCTATTATTGTTTCATCTAATAGTGTGACTGAACCTCGCAATGTAGAGGAGATGAGAGATGTTGGCTGCTACTGGAAGGAGGATCTTCCACTGCTGTTGTTGCCAATGACATGACCGAAGCTCACATCACTTGTTCAAGCAGATGGAGTTTAGCTACTTCACATTTGATGCTCTCAACTTCCTTTAGACAATGAGCCTCTCTCTAACCTCTTTCTTCATTTTCCATCTTTTTACAGTCTAGTATAGTAGACCTCGAGTGAGGGAACCAACTTTTCATCCCGGTGCATGCATGACAAATGTATGACAATGTAATCTATATGATGAACTTGCCCTTCGAGGGGTGACATATGGTCGTAACTCTTGTATGATGAAACAAGAATCGTGATTCTTGCCCAAACTATGCAATGAAAATTTTCCGAGTGACGATCATTGTGTCACCCCCAAGTCTTGAGTTCAAGATGCTTCAAGAAGGGTTTGCCCTAATGCAAATAACAATAGCACATAAAACCTAAGGACATGTTCTATTCATTATGTGAACATGGGTAGGTTTTCTATCTGGTCTCAAAAGGGTCTCATATCTACCCAGTGACAATCTTCATAAAGATAGTATAAGGGCGTTGTAAGAAATGGTTAAGGCATGTATACCTATCATTACGAAGTAGGCACTTAGATATGAGTTGGGTTTTTCACGCATCTCAACCTTAACCAATAGTCATAAGACAGATCGTTAATTCACCACCTAACTTAAAAGCTTTTGTGTGCTTTAAAAAATAAATATAGGTTGTCATAATCCAATTCTAGGTTATTCCTTAAAAATCACCTTTTTTTCAAAATAAAAATAAAATAAAAGCTGGCAATGTAAAGAAAGCATATCAAGGAGGACTACAAAAATAGGAAAAAATCAAGCTGTAATTTTAGAGGAAATTCAAGGCCTAATTGTACCCCATTATGCCAAAAAATGGAGGAAAAAAATGCAAATTCAAGGTCAAATTAAATGATTATTGGACGAATTTGCATAAAAATGAAGTCTAATGACATAATTAAATTTTTAATAGACCAATTTGATTTAATCATGGGCCAAATTAAATTTTAATTATGTTTAATAAGTTAATATGGGTCCAATTGAAGGATTTAATTAAGTGCAAGGACTTAATTATACTTTAAATGGGTCAAATTAATTTTATTTGGGGCTTAATTGGTGAAACATTAAGTTTGGGAGCCTAATTTGGGATTAATTGAGGAGATTGGAATTTTAAGAGCCCAAATTTAATTTTTACCAAGTTAATTGATTGAAATTAGGAGCCAAATTGCAAGAACATTGAAGTTTTGGGGTCAATTAGGGGCTAAATTGAAGAAATCCGAGGCCAAGGACCATTCTGCAACAAGCGGCAAACTATGGGGATTCAATTGACAAAAACCAGGGGTGAAATTGAAAGTTTGATGGTCAATTAAGGGTTAAATTGATAAAATCTGAGACCAAGGACCATATTGTAAAAGGCGCGTAACTTTGGGGTTCCAATTGAAGTTCATCAGGGGCTTAATTGCATTAAATCCAAAGTTTATGGTCAATTAGGGGTTCAATTGAAAGCAATCGAAAGCTGGAGGACTAAATTGAAAAGAAGCTAAATCCCTAATTCAGTAAAAAACAGCGCTATTTTGCAAAAAATAAAAAACAGAGAGGACTAGACAACACGTCGTCTGGTCACTGTTCATTGTCTTCCTCGTTTTACCCAAAAGAAACAGTGTGGGAGCCTACTTTGCAAGTGCATTTAATGCTTGATTTCTCCATCAAATCAAACAAAACTTGCACAAAACAGATCCCCTGCAGTTCCTCTACAACCCCATGTGAATGTTTCAGGATGAATGATAGCACAATGACGGCGTGAAAAGGTCAACTTAGGTAGCCTTTTCCTGCATATTTGACAACTCAGGGAGGCTACTTTGAACCAACGGTTGAGATCCTTACCAACCAAATTAAGGGCTGAAATTTTACCTCGGTGTAGACGAGATTACCCCCTTCCACCGCCCATAAATAAAGGCTCTATTGATGACCTGAAGGAGTAAAAATTCAGGTCCAAAGTCAGCCAAAAATCAGCATTCTCTGCTCATTTTTCCTACAACCGATCCTTTCTCTTCTTTCTCTCTCCACCGTGGCCTTCAACCACCACCACCCTCATCACTGGTCTTTCCATCATCAGCTCCACCACAGGAAGCCACCAACCGACCACCGAGAGCCACCGTGATCCTGTCTCTCTCCTCTCTTCTTCTTCTTCTTTTGCTTCCTCTGCCACCAGCCGCCAACTCTTCCATCGTTCCTCGCAACGCCGCCGCCCGAACCATCAGCTTAACCTCCTGATCATGGCCTTGACCACAGACCCCGGTAGCCTTCTCCTTCGCCCATCTGCAGCTTCTGAAACCATTCAGTTGCATGCAGAACATGAACAATAACTGTTCACGTTTCTGCAAATAATTAAGCATGGCATTTGGGCCGGGCCGGTTATGGCTAAGCCCAATTGGTTGGTCTGGCTCGGCCCCACCCAAGAAAAGAAGAAAAAATATTTTGGGCTGAGATCGACCTAACCTTTTCCTTGGGCTTAGCCTGGCCCATTTATTTGGGCCGACCCAGCCCATATATTTTCATAATATTTAAATTAAAATATATATATATTATATTATATGTTTCATAAATTTTTTTTTTAAATCCTTAAAAAAATTGTGATTTTCTCAAATATTTTTCTACCAATTTTGCACAATATCGGATTGTATATTTACACTGTAAAATACAAATTTGGTATTAAAATACCCGGTTTTTCTTCAAAATATTTCAAAAAAAAATCAAAACATTTTCAAAAAGAAAAAAATATTTTGTTGCATACGGCCAAAATCCTAAAAATTTTCCAAGCATATTTTTCTAAAAAAAAAGCATCTTTTTCATGTATAAAAAAATAAAAAATGGATATCATAACCAGTTTATGATTATCTATTAGAATTTGGCCAACATGTCAAAAACCTTTTTCTAACCTTTTTTAGGATCAAAATGTAGACTTTAATATTTGTGGGGTTTACAATTACACGATAAAGTACACCCTAAGGTATTAAGGATACAAGGTGTAAAATATGGGATGCTAAAATTCAGACTTTAGAATGGTCAGGATTTAACCTGATAAGGTAGAGATTTTCTCATGAAGAGAGATCTGCTTTGAGCCTTATAAAAGACCAACGAGTAGAAACTCGACTTCGAAAAAAACAATCAGACAACAATGTAGCTTACCTTAGGTAGGGTGCACTGGGGTGATGTGTCTTCCCATTGCACAACCAGTCCCTTACCCAGACTCTCGCAGACCATAGGTTTCTAGTGACCATAATACTAGGTGGCAACTCTTGAACCTTAATAATAATTTTATGATTAAATCCAAAAACCTTTCACAATACACAACACACCTCACACAGGAGGCACGACAGTAGCATGGATGTACAATTCTAAAAATGCATGGATGTACAACTCTGTTTCTCTCGACACAAGTGATGCATGGAACAATTCTAAAAATGCATGGATAAAACAAAAATAGAACAAGATAAAATGCAAAAACTTAAACAAATCAAATACACAAAGCTTTGTCCAATCTTGTCAGAAACAGTACCTTTCCCAGTGGAGTTGCCATTTTATCGCACGTCACCCACGCGACGTCGATTGGCGATTTTTCATTATGTTATGCTTGGATTCGTTAGGAGTCGCCACCTAGTATTTCATTGAAGGGTCACTAGGAAACCTGGATGTACTGGTCTTGTTAGAGATTCACGAATAAGGAACTGGTTGTGGCTAAGGAAGGTATTAGCACCCCTAGCACACCCTACCTGAGGTAAGCTGCTTCATGATTTGATGTAATTTAAAAGGTTTTGAAAGTTGCCTTGCCAATGATTTCTTAAAAGAAAAGAAAAGTCCTCCTCGGTAAGGAGATCCTTATCTTATCGGGTGAAGAAAACCTAACTACTCTAACATCAATAAAAACAAAACAGACTTTTCTATTAAATATCAAAAATATATCTTACGTATAAGATTATAATCCTCGATATCAAAAGAAAAATATTTTTGATACATTTTTTTTAAAATATAAACCAAATTCGATGCACACTAAAACAATTTTTTTTATTTCTTTTTAATTTTATCATAACAACACATACATAAAAATAATAACAAAACACCCACTCAAACACTTTACTTTCATTATGTTTAAACACACACCCATTACATAATTACAAATCAATCAAAATTTAAACTAAAACAAACATCACATTAAACAAACCAAAAAATTACAAAATAACCCCAAAACAATCTGGAATTACAGGGAAAGCCTTCTGCACCACCAGAACAGAGGCGACATGTCTCCTCCACAAGCCACCGTCACTAGCGGCGTGTGGACCCACACGCCACTGCAAAAAACATGTAGCAAGGGAGATCCGAAGCGGCTTCCTCCCTTCTTCTTCGTTGGCATTGACTGCTACCTCTACTTGCAACAAGAAACACAAAAAAGGCCATAAACAGTTGATTTTAGCTTTTTCTTCCTTTGTTTTTTTTAGATTTGCATTTCTCCCTTTTCCTTCTTTGGGTCTGCTTCACTACGGGTCAGTTTCTTATGGGTTTCATCTTTTTCTCCTTTGCTTCGGATGGCAGATTGGGCGGTGTTGCAGGGTGTCAGCTGTAGTAGAAGGCCGGCAGGTGAGAGGAGAGTGGGGGGGTATCTTGGCTGGTCTGTGGGTCTGTTGTGTCTTTGTTGTTGCTGGTGGCTGGTTCGGTTTGTGATGTCTGCGGGTCGGCTGAGAACGGAGAGGATGATGGAGAGGGGAAATGGAGAGGAGGCAGTGTGTGTGGGAAAAATGTGGAGAGTTGGCTTTGATTTTGGAGATTAAAAGGCAAACAACAGGGAGAGTATGGTTGGGGCTGTAATGTGGAGGAGCTGGGGTTGGTTGGTCTGTGGGGGAAGGAGATGGTGGAAGGCTGAAGGTTTCGGTCAGCTGAGGGGAAAACGAAAAGGAGTCGGGGGTTTTTGGGTGCAGGGGATGAACGCAAAAAACCCCAAAAGGAGAGGCTGCGGCTGGGGAAAGGGAGCGGCCAGGGAAGAAGAAAATGGGGATACGATGTGGAGGAGAAAAAAACTTCTAGGCGGGGGGAGGCTGCGGCTTTGGAAAGAGATAGGTTTAGGTTTAGGGTTTTCTTGTGTTTTATTCTCAAATGTGCAAAATTCCTCTCCTCTTAAGTGTGTTGAGGAGACCAGTATTTATAGGTAAAAATATTGTTAGGTTTTCAAACTTAGTCCCTCAACTTCTTCTTTTTTTTGTAAATTTGATTTTGTTTTTGGATTTTTCTTATCAACATCGACACAAATGAGAAAAATTGATGATTTTAAAATATAACACGTTAAAAGTCGAACGCGTTACAAAGATCTTTGGAAAATTTAAATTTTTTTGAGACGATGCTGAAAATGTTAGAAACGATGCAAATATATTAAAAAAATATATTTTTTTGGATTTTTGTTGTTTTTCACTATTTTTAGATTTTTCAAAATTTTTATAAAAAAAGATAAGTCAAAAATTGGATAACAATATAGAGTGATCTATTTCTATGCAAAAAAGGGAGTCCTAATAGGGTTGTACATTAAACTACAACATAAGAAATATTGTCCCTGCACTATAATAAATAAAATTAATAACAATACTAATATTATCATTTCCCAGGTAATATGTGTATTTACAAGACCTTGAATACATTTTTTAATATTTAGCTTGATTATTAACGAGCCGCCATATCTAGAATTTGGTGTTGATTTAGAGATAAGAGTCATTTACAAGTAAGGGATATTGATATGAAATGTGTTGCGAATACGTGTCGTCGGGCAGAGGCGAAGCTAGGATTATATGTTAGAGGGGACCAAAATTAATATAACAAGATATAATATTTGTTTTAATTTATTATACATGAGTTGTAAAACAAAACCTGTATAATTTAGTTTTATTCAAATAACTTATTACAAACATATAATGACCTTTGTATAAGGTAAAATGTTTGGAGCAATATCAAATTGAATCAAAACAATTAAGTTAATTTCATCTTTATAATGTATTTATCACTTTAATGTTGTTGATCTTTATACCAAAGTATATAAGAAACAATAGCTAAAGCGAAGCATTATTTATGTTTGATAAACTTTAAAATAAAGCAAAAAATAATAAAAAATAATTTTTACATATTTATTTTAATTATGCTCGTCGTTCTTTTATAAAATAGAAATTATCAATTATTATATCAATTGTGAATCTTTCAGCAATTTCCTTTTCTATATAGACAATCAAATAATTCACAAGAAAATCATACTCCATCCGATTGCGAAGTCTTGTTTTAACAACATTCATCACTGAAAAAGCTCGTTCAGTAGGCTATGAGTTATTAATATTTTTTTTAAAAAAACAATTCTTCTTATTTTGTTTATGGTTTAACCAAAAATCAAAACATATATCGTAAGAAAAAAAATTGATAATTTTGGTGGCTCTGCTAAAAACAAAAAATATAAAAAAATCCAAGCATAATCAAAACAAACCAATAAAATATATCTAATTAATTAGAAAAAAAATTTCACTATTACAAGAATTCAAAAAAAACAATTGGTAGAACTAACAGATCTGAGGAAAAAAAAACGATAGAATTATATAAAAAAAAACATCATCAAATTACTAACAAACATCTCAAAATAAAACAAAATTAGATTTTAAATTTAAGTTACTTTATTTTGTTTGTTGAAAGATAAATTAATTGGTGGCTCTATTTTAATTTTTTTGTAGAAAAATTTTTCTTGTGATTTATGTTTTTATTTTTATTTTTAATCGATTACAAGATTTATATTAGGATAAAATTGATGGCTTTATTTTTTATTTTACAAAATAATATTTTTATATATATTTTTTTTCTTTCCCACGCAAGTCAAGAGTATATTTCAAAAGAAATTAAAAGTAAAAAAGTCACACTTAATTGCTCACTTTTAACTAGTAATTAAAAACCAAATATCCTACGGCCCCCTGCTTTCGCCCCTGTCGTCGGGAATATTTTGGTGGATTAAAGGTAATAATTAAAATAGAGCCTCAACCTAGGTTTATTGTAGCTAACCTTAAATGATTTTTCAAATATTATTGGATAGGAAGTTGGTTATGCTAAAAAAAAGAAGAAAATTACCCTAAAATAAGTAAGACTTAACCTAAAACTAGGAATGAGAGGTCATCCTTTCCTCTGACGTGTGGTTGGCCACAAGCTCTAGAAGAAAAGGACGACATGCTCATGGCCACCCACACAGCTCTAGAAGAAAACAAAAAACACATGTAAGATGTGGTTTCTAAATAAAATCTCAATAAATTGGTATATCGATTACCTGCAATTGCTTAAGATGTGGTGCTTTTGTTATGACCATTCGAATGCACGTAGCTTGGTGACAAAAATGGAGTCTTCTGCGAGGAACTGCTCTCCTTGTGTGGCCGAAAAATTTCTTCAATTTTTTCTTCCCTGTTTCTTATCATGTGATGCTGATTCATGTGATCCATTGATGCTCAGAACTATTCATGGTCGAAGATTGCACTACAGTCTAGTGGAATTCCATGTATGTTCAATAATTATAGAACTTAAAAAAATATAGAATTTTTTTTTTTAATTTCTTTGTGGTTTTATTTTATTTTATTTTGTGGTTTTTTATTATTTTCATGCGGTGATAACATTCGTTTCTGAGTTTGGCCATAAATAGCATGTCGTCCTTTCCTCTGATGTGTGGTTGGCCACAAGCTCTAAAAGAAAAGGACGACAAGCTCAGGTCAACCACACATCAGAAGAAAGGACGACATGCTATTCATGGTCATGAACAACATGTCGAATTAGAGCGTTCCAGATAAAGACAACGAAAGCATATGTAAGATGTGGTTTCTAAATAAAATATTAATAAATTGGTATATTGATTACATTACATGCAATTCCTTAAAATTTCGTCTTACATCGAATCCAAAGTTATCAATTCTATTTTATTTTATTTAAAATAATCAAAATATTTTTATATCAATTTAAAAAATAAAATAATTTTTATTTTATTTCAAATCTCATTTTGTTTTAGATTTTTTAGCTAAATTTTCACTAGAATACTCCAGTTTCATTTCACATTTTTTGTTCCAGTTTTAAAAAACCATTAAATCAAATTGAATTTAGTTCAATTTAATTAATTAAACCACTCAAGTATAAAAAACTCATTTTCATTACTATTTTCAATAACAATGATATTAATAATAATATTGAAAATTATTATTACTATTTTCATTAACAATGATATTAATTTTTTAAAATTAAATTTATTACTAATATGTATGGTTTATATTCATGTTGTTTTTTTATGTTTATACTTTGTAGGAATTTGAGCAAAATAACAGATGCTTTAGATTCCATTAGCTTTGATAACATTGACCTAATTTTATATTTAAAATATTTGTGTTAAAACATTTTACTTTCATAATATTTTAATATTTTATTTAAGTTGAATTACTTTAAGTTAAAAAATTTATTTAATTTTAACTATTTAGAAATATTTTAAATTTTATTTATTTGACATTGTGTTTGTATTGTATAATTTATAATTAATTTATCTTGAATTTGAATTATCTTCGTTATATATATATAATTCTAAAACAGCACTCCAAAATAGTATGAAATGAAAATATTTTATTTCAATTAAAAAAACAAAACATGTCAAAATGAAATTGACAATTTTAGTCCAGCCAACTCGGTAGAAACTTGCTCTTTTTTATAATATTTATGATGAAAAGCTATTAAAAATTATTTTTTTATATAAAAATTTATTGAAGTCTGTTGTAACCCATTTTTGGGTCCCCCTGAAAAAAAAATAAAATAAATAGCCAAAAGAGGTTAGAAAAATAACCGGAGGCAGAAGCGCCCAGAAAACAGTCAGAAAAATGGTCAAGGAATTTAAAAATACAAGGATTAAATTTTTGACAGTATATTCTTGAAGGATGAAAGCCCTATTGAGAAGAAAAATTTGAATTTTAGGGAGAAAAGCCCAAATTTGGATTTTTATGGGCTTAATTGGATTTTTATGGACTTAATTGGATTTTTATTTGAATTTATAGAAGATTTGATTCCAAGAAAAATTGATTTTTAAGTCAATTTGGGCTTTAATTTGGAGAAATTTAAGTTCTGGGGCCAAAATATATTTTTTAGGAATTTATTGGGTCAAATCAGGGGCTCAATTGCATAAATATTGAAGTTTTTTGATCAATTAGGGGCTACATTGCATAAATCAGAGGCCAAGGACCAAAGTGAAAAAGGCGGCCAACAAGAGGGGCGGGGACCGAATTTGAAGGACTGATTTGAAGTTTGCCCATTTAAATGAAACGACGCGTTTTATCCAAAACGACGCCGTTTCATATACAAAAAAAAAAAAAAAAAAAAAAAAAAGCAGAACGGTGTCGTTTTGAACGACACTGTTCATCATCTCCTTCCCCCCCCGTTTAGCAGCAACAGAAGAAAAAAAAATTTTGAAAACCTTCCCGCCTCTCTCTCCTCGCCCCCACCACCACCACCGAAAGCGTCAATGGCCGACCAGCCGTTGCGTGATTGAAGGCGCACTAACCATGGTCTCCCACCCGTTCTGCCCCTATAAATATAGAAGAAAACCAAAGAGAAAAGGGGTGAAGAAAAACCGAAAGACCGAAGAGAGAGAGAGAGAGAGAGAGCGACCCGAAGAGAGAGAGAAGAACAGAAACAAACCAAGACGAAGGAAACCGAAACAAAACCAAAACCGAACCGAGAATAGGCAGCCACTGAGAAGAAAAAACCGGGAGACCCGAAGAGAGAGAGGAGACCGAAGAGAGAGAGCGAACCGAACAGCCGCAGCGCCGCCGCCAGGAGCCTCCGTGCACGAGCCACACCACCGCCAGCGACTGACTCCTCCACGCCAGGTACGTTCCCCCCCCCCATTTTTGTGTTTTCTGCAGATTTGCCTCCTGCATGCATTCTGCATGCAGGAGGCGGGGGGGAGAAAATTAATTCTCCCCCCCCGCTGGGCCTGGAGCTGCTGGGCCAGCCCGATGCTGGCCCAGCCTTGCAAGTCTGGGCCGGTCTTGGCCCAGACCATAGGATTTTATCGGGTCGAGCTCGGCCCACTTGAAGTTTTCGGGCCGAGATCGGCCCAGATTTGTTTCTCGGGCCGAGATCGGCCCAAGGTAATTCGGGCCGAGATCGGCCCGTCTCTTTTTTTTTTTCTGGGGCTGAGCCTGGCCCATTCATTTGGGCCGGCCCAGCCCCCTTAATAATTAATATATAATTATATTATATTATTATATTATAATATATATGTGTTTATATGTTATATATATATATATACATAATATTTTTTAAAAAAATCTGAAAAATCTAAAAAAAAAATGTGGTTATTTTCCTTTCATATGTATATATATATATATATATATATATATATATATATATATATATATTATATATTTTAAAGGGGGTTTGTTTTTTTTTATATACTGTGGAGGTATAAATTCAGTATTTAAAATATCTGATTTTCGTCAAGACATCCGAAATTTTCAAAAAATAAATTTATTTTTTACTTTCAAAAATTTCTAAAATTCCTTAAAAATATTGTTGATTTTTTTTTTTACATCTTTTTTAAAATGACTTAATATTAGTTTGTATTTTTATTTTGTGGAGATACAAATTCAGTATTAAAAATACCCGATTTCATCAGAAAAAATTGTTGTTAAAAAAAAATGTTTTTTTTTTCTTGCGTGTTGCATACGGCCAATACTCTAACATGTTTTGAATATTCCTTTTACAAAAAAATATATTGGAAGCTTCGAAAGTGGTGTTTTCGCATAGATTTCTTAAACACAAATTATTTTTTTGCATTTCTGGATTTTACAACATGTTTGTAAAACTCCAAAGGGTATTGGCCAATATTCCAAAAACTATAAAAATCTTATTTTTGGGGAGGAAATTCATTTATTATTTACCGCTAATGTTTGGATAAAGAAATCCTTAAAAGGATGAATATCCAAAATATTATTGGGAATAATAAATCCACACATGCTTGAAAGAAGCCTTGATTATAATCGAGGACATTTCAAAATTTTAATTTTTTATTTTACGATATACGAGTCGCAAACTTTTGAAATACTAAGGGAAAAATGAGCTTTCAAAGCACATGGAATCTCTTTAGATTTCTATCCAAAATCAATTGACGAGCCTAGAAAATACCAACACTATAGCAATTATAGAGCAAACCAAACACCAAGCAGCTTACCTTAGGTAGGGCGTACTAGGGGTGCTAATACCTTCCCTTTACGCAACCAGTCCCTTGCTTTAGAATCTCTGAAAGACCAGTTAGGGTTCCTAGTGACCAAAATACTAGGTGGCGACTCCAAAGAACCAAATCAACAAATCAGTAAAACAAAACGAAAGTCGCAAAAACAAAGACCAGATGTATTTTTTTTGGGGTGCGACAGGATGGCGACTCCACTGGGGACCCTTGGACTAAGCTTGAGTTGTTTGTTTGTTTATGTTATGTGTTATTGGTTTTTGTTTTCTTATGATGCTTTGTTTACAAACTTTAGCATGTATCTTTACATTCTATCATACATGGCATAGTCATGCATCACTTTATTATTATTATTATGTTTTGGAGGGCACACACATGTAACTCTAAGTTTAAGTGGGGGACTAGCAGCTTGCCTTATGACTTGAGTCAAGGTTTAAGTTTGTGTAAACCCCAACTCTTTGTTGAGTGTTTAGACTGATTGTGATTGGTACACGTACCATCCCACTATCTGCTAGACCTCCATATCGCCTTTACGAAGGTTGATCACTGGAACAACAAGAGACCCTCTGTTAGAGACCCAGTAGTAAACCTACCCCATGTCTCACGTAGAGGAGCTAGAACTTATCCTTAGGGTGTATGTTCCAACATATCTTTTGCATCCAAACAAAATCTAAACCCCATTGCATTTTGAATTGCAGGACTTGTGAACGAAATGGCCATCATCACTAAATCATCACGAAATGACATTTTTCAATCATATATCCATCACAATCATATATTTTTCTCATACATCTATGCATGCATCCGCAGATTAAGAAACATAGGTCCCTCTTCTAGAATCTACAACACTCGACAAAGATCAAGAATGGAAAACGAAGAAAGAGCTCACTTAGAGTCGCACTACCAGAACGAGTTGGAATCCGTGAAAAATGAAGTGTCTCGACTGACCAATCTGCTTGAGCAACTTTTAAGAGCCAAAAACGGGGAGGGAACGTCTACCCAACCACCTATAGGAGCACCATCAGTTCATGTTCCGGGGGCATCTCAGAACTTGGGGGCAGATTCAGTGACAGGGCAGCACTTTGCGCCTACCATTCCCATTCAGCCCCCTCAAGCTCACATCACTGTGGAAGGGCCTCCCGATAATAGGTCCACCGGATTTATGAACGATGATAAGATATCAGCCTTGGAAGAAAGGTTAAGAGCAGTCGAGGGAAATGACTGGTTTAACCCCATGCGAGCGTCTGAAATATGCTTGGTACCAAACATCACGGTACCAAAAAAAAATTTAGGATACCGGAGTTTATAAAGTACACTGGGTTGGAATGCCCAAACACTCACCTTCGATCTTATTGCAATAAGATGTCTGAGGTGATTCATGACGATAAGTTACTGATCTACTTTTTCCAAGATAGTCTATCGGGGTCGGCGCTAAGTTGGTACATGAGGTTGGATAATGCCAAGATCAAGAAATGGAAGGATTTAGTTGAGGCTTTCCTTAAGCAATACAAGTTCAATTTGGAAATTGCTCCAGATCGAACGAGCCTTATGTCAATGGAAAAGAGAAGCCAAGAATCAGTAAGGGCTTATGCGCAAAGGTGGAGGGACGAGGCCATGCATGTGCAACCCCCTTTGATAGAAACGGAGATGGTGACTTTGTTCGCCAACACATTCAAGGCACCCTACTATGAGCATTTAATGGGTATCTCATCTCAACATTTCTATGATGTTGTACGCATAGCGGAAATAATAGAGCATGGGATTAAAGCTGGACGCATAATTGAGCCATCGGAGACATGTTTTTTTTTTTTGGAAGAAAATTGAAAGGTCCCGTTAACAACTTCGAAGGTGGGTCCAATGACAAGATAACAGATTCATATAACCCACAAATACCTACCTCCCATGTGGCCCACATAAACTTTAACAAACCTTTTTCCCCTAATCGAGCAAATAGCCAGTCAAACACCCAAAACAACCACCAAAGACCAAACACAAGATACATTTCAGAACAATTACCGCCATTACCCATGCCTCTGAAGGACATATATGCCAAACTACTGAGCATTGGACAAATAGCTCATATCCCTACATTACCACTACAGCCACCATTTCCCATTTGGTATAAGCCCGAGTTGAATTGCGAGTACCATGCTGGTATTCCCGGGCATTGTCTTAAAACTTGCTATGGTTTCAGGAACAAGTTGTTGAAGCTCATCAAGATAGGATGGGTGTCGTTTGAAGACACACCCAATATCAGTTCAAATCCATTGCTTGGTCATGACAAAAGTGATAGGGGATAAAGGTTGGAAAACCTTGGTCAAGAGTCGTCAATAATAAAGAAGGCGAGATCGAAGGCGAGATCGAAGGAAACGCAAGTGGGGAAGGAAGATGAAGCATTGCCTCGGTTGACTTTCCACACACTAGAAGAAGTTTTAGAACGGGTTGACCCAAGAACTTCTCGTAGTTTTCAAAATGTAAAACAACTTTATTTGTCTTAGCATGCTTTTGTCTTTGCTTTTATTTTCTCTAGTGAGCATTCAGAGCTCATTTTATCAGCCAGATTTTTATGTTTATCTTTGAGCCTACCTTTTCTTTAAATAAATGATGAGATTTTGCACTTTTGGAACAAGTTGAGTGGTTACAAACAAAGTATCATAAAATGGTTTAATATGAAATTTAAGAAAAGCTACCCTTGAAATACAACCTCACCTCTGGATAACATAATGAATTGATACATCACATGTAAATTTTCTTTTAAGATAAGAGTTTATCAATCCTAAACAAAGTGTATTTTTGAAAAATACATCATTTGTCCTTTCACTCTCTAAAGAGTTTTTTGGTTGATGGTTTTGTTTTGAGTCGAAATGAATTTCTTCTCTATATAAAAACCCAGACTAGGATCGCACCCCTACACTGGGGGCAAGACGAGATGTTTTGATGAAAATTTTTACGAAAGCCTATAGATTTGAAAACCAAGCTAAAGCATTTGACAAAAGCATGACAAAAAGGCAAATACAAGTCATACATTTTGAGAAAAGGACTACTTGAAGAAAGTCAAAGACTTCTTCTCCAAGAATATGATAGGCAACATAAGAGATGAATCCAGCATACGACTTCAAAAGCAAGTTCATGTTAAGAAAGAGTCTCATGAACTCGAAGAAGAGGATGGGGCCTATGTTTCAAAACCAGGTACGAATGCATTGCATCTAATCATAAATCATTGCACATATGTTTTTGGATCGTTACAGGAGGAGATCGTAGCGCATTCCAACAAGATTATGGACGAAGAAAGAATCATTGAGTTGATTCTAGAACAACAAGAAGAGAAGATAATGTTTTCAAACCCTGCCAGCAGGAAAAAAACGACATCGATAGCATTCGGAAAAAAGGAATCGCCAAATGGGATTTCAAGTTGTTTGAGATCGACAGAAGGGATCTCGTATTTTCGATGGAGGTCGCCAGAAGGGACCTCAATTTCAGCTTTTGAATAAAAGGAATCGCCAGATATGATTCCAAGTTGTTTGAGATCGCCAGAAGGTATCTCGTTTCGATGGAGGTCGCCAGAAGGACCTCAAATTTCAGCTTTGAATAAAAGGAATCACTAGATGGGATTCCAAGTTGTTTGAGATCGCAAGAAGGGGTCTCATTTTCGATATTCATCAATGGAGGTCGCCAGAAGGGACCTCAAATTTCAGCTTTGGTAATAAAAGGAATCGCCAGATGGGATTCCAAGTTGTTTGGTTAAAGGAGATCGCCAGAAGGGATCTCATATTTCAATGAAGGTCGCCAGAAGGGACCTAATATTTCAGCTTTGAATAAAGGAATCGCCAGATGGGATTCCAAGTTATTTGAGATCGCCAGAAGGGCTCTCGTACTTCGATATTCATGGAAGGTCGCCAGAGGACCTCATATTGAACCAGGTTTCTTAGAAAGCATGGGATTCTAATAAGTTGTTTGGGTAGATCACCATACAATAGATCTCGTTTTTTTTGGAGGTCACCCTACAATGAGGCATTTTTCCTTGGGTTGTTATCTAAGATCGACCATCTTGTACCCATTGACATTCATCAAGAAGGGTCACCCAGAAGACCTCATATTGAACCATTTTTTCTTTAGAAAAGCATTAGTTTACTAAGAATTTCCTTCCCCTGGGTAGGTCACCCAAAGAATGGAGACCACTCTTCTTTTTCCTTGGGTAGGTCACCCATCACAATGAAGACCATACTTTTCTGGGTAGGTCACCCATAAGAATGAGACCATTCCTTCCCCTGGGTAGGTCACCCAAAGAATGAGACCACTCTTCCTTTTCTGGGTAGGTCACCCATCACAATGAGACCATATTTTTTCTGGGTAGGTCACCCATAAGAATGAGGACCCTTCTCCATTTTTTTTATCTGGGTAGGTCACCCATAAGAATGAGGCCATTCCTTCCCCTTGGGTAGGTCACCCAAAGAATGAGACCACTCTTCCTTTTTCTGGGTAGGTCACCCATCACAATGAGACCATATTTTTTCTGGGTAGGTCACCCATAAGAATGAGACCATTCTCCATTTTTTTTTTTGGGTAGGTCACCCATAAGAATGAGGCCATTCTTCCCCCTGGGTAGGTCACCCAAAGAATGAGACCACTCTTTCCCTTTTCCACTCGGGCAGGTCACCCATCATAATGAGACCATACACACATTTTTTGTATTGATTATGGGTTAAAGGAATCACCAGATGGGTTCCAGGTTAAAGGAGATCACCAGATAGGATCTCGGATGGATTTCCATATTGATCAAACTAAAGTAAGAATTCAGAGGATCGCTGGATAAGGATCTCGAGATGACTAAGTTTTTGATCATAGTTTTTTGGCTAAGGAGGATTGTTATAAAGGACAAAGTTTTCAGATCAATCAAGCTTTGACCGGATCAGTTTTGGAAGTTCCGTTTCAGGTTTATCTTTATAACACTTACTGCGCAAAATCCATGCTCCGTAAGTATTATAAAGAGGGGCATCTGTTGTAACCCATTTTTGGGTCCCCATGAAAAATAAAATAAATAGCCAAAAGGGGTTAGAAAAATAACAGGAGGCAGAAGCGCTCAGGAAAAACAGTCAGAAAATTGGTCAAGGAATTTTAAAAAAAATACAAGGTTTGAATTTCTGACAGTATATTTTTGAAGGATGAAAGCCCTATCGAGAAGGAAAATTTGAATTTTGAGGAGAAAAGCCCAAATTTGGATGTTTTATGGACTTAATTGGATTTTTATGGACTTAATTGGATTTTTATTTGAATTTATAGAAGATTTGATTGCAAGAAAAATTGATTTTTAAGTCAATTTGGGCTTTAATTTGAAGAAAATTTAAGTTCTGGGGCCAAAATATATTTTTAGGAATTTATTGGGTCAAATCAGGGGCTTAATTGCATAAATATTGAAGTTTAATGGCCAATTAGGACTTAATTAAGAAAATCCGAAACCAGGGACCAAATTGGAAGAGCGCGTAAATGGAGGGCTGCAATTATTCGGTTCAGGGCCTTAATTGAAGAAATTGAAAGTTTATTAATCAATTGAGGGCTCAATTGCATAAATCAGAGGCCAAGGACCAAAGTGAAAAAAGGCGGCCAACAAGAGGGGCGGAGACCGAATTTGAAGGATTGATTTGAAGTTTGGCCATTTAAATGAAACGGCGCATTTTATCCAAAACGACGCCGTTTCATATATAAAAAAAAAAAGGAAGACTAGAACGGTGTCATTTTGAACGACACTGTTCATCTTCTTCCTTCCCCCCGGTTTAGCAGCAACAGAAGACGAAAAATTTGAAAACCTTCCCGCCTCTCTCTCCTCGCCCCCACCACCACCACCGAAAGCATCAATGGCCGACCAGCCGTTGCGTGATTGAAGGCGCACTAACAAAGGCACGCCGATCCCTTTTTTTCCTTATAAATAGAGAGAGAACCGAAGGAGAGAGAGGACGAACCGAAGGAGAGAGGGACCCGAAGAGAGAGAGAGAAGAAAAAAAAGGCACGAAAGAGAGAGAAGAACAAAAACAAACCGAGAGGAAGGAAACCGAAACCAAAAACCAAAACCAAACCGAGAATAGACAGCCATTTGAGAACGAAAAAAACCGAGAGAGGACCGAAGGGAGGGACCGAGAGGAATAGAGAGAGAGAGAGAGAGAGAGCGAACCAAACACTTGGAAACAGCTGCAGCGCCGCCGCCCGGAGCCACCGTGCACGAGCCACACCACCGCCAGCGACCACCTCCTCCACGCCAGGTACATTTTCTTCCCCCCATTTTTGTGTCTTCTGCAGGTTTGCCTCCTGCATGCATTCTGCCTCCTGCATGCAGGAGGCAGGGGAAGAAAATTAATTCTTCCCCCGCTGGGCCTGGGGCTGCTGGGCCAGCCCGATGCTGGCCCAGCCTTGCAAGTCTGGGCCGGTCTTGGCCCAGACCGTAGGAGTTTTTCGGGCCGAGATCGGCCCACTTGAGTTTTCGGGCCGAGATCGGCCCACGTTTGTTTCTCGGGCCGAGATCGGCCCAATGTCATTCGGGCCGTCTCTTTTTTGGGGCTGAGCCTGGCCCATTCATTTGGGTCGGCCCAGCCCCTATAATATATTATATATTATTATAAATTATAATATATATATGTGTGTATATGTTATATAATATATATATATAAAATATTTATAAAAAAAAAAATCTGAAAAATCTAAAAAAAAAATGTTGTTATTTTCCTTTCATATATATAGTATATATATATATATATATATATATATATATATTTATATAATATATATATTTTTAAGGGGGTTTTGTATTTTTTTTTTATATTGTGGAGGTATAAATTCAGTATTTAAAATATCTGATTTTCGTCGAGGCACCCGAAATTTTCAAAGATAAATTTATTTTTTGCTTTAAAAAATTTCTAAAATTCCTTAAAAATATTTTTGATTTTTTGTTACATCTTTTTTAAAATGACTTAAATATTAGTTTGTATTTTTTATGCTGTGGAGATACAAATTCAGTATTAAAATACCCGATTTCGTCAAAAAAATATATATATTGTTTTAAAAAAAATATTTTCTTGCGTGTTGCATACGGCCAATACTCTAACATGTTTTGAATATTATTTTTTTATAAAAAAAAATATATTGGAAGCTTTGAAAGTGTGTTTTCACATTGATTTCTTAAACACAAATAATTTTCTTGCATTTCTGGATTTTACAAACATGTTTGTAAAACTCCAAAGGTATTGGCCAATATTCCAAAAAACTATAAAAAATCTTATTTTTGAGGAGGAAATTCATTTATTATTTACCGCTAATGTTTGGATAAAGAAATCCTTAAAAGGATGAATATCCAAAATATTATTGGGAATAATAAATCCACACATGCTTGAAAGAAGCCTTGATTATAATCGAGGACATTTCAAAATTTTAATTTTTTTTTATTTCACGACTTACGAGTCGCAAACTCTTGAAATACTAAGGGAAAAATGAGCTTTCAAAGCACATGGAATCTCCTTAGATTTCTATCCAAAATCAATTGACGAGCCTAGAAAATACCAACACCATAGCAATTATAAAGCAAACCAAACACCATGCAGCTTACCTTAGGTAGGGCGTACTAGGGGTGCTAATACCTTCCCTTTACGCAACCAGTCCCTTACCTTAGAATCTCTGAAAGACCAGTTAGGTTTCCTAGTGACCAAAATACTAGGTGGCGACTCTAAAGAACCAAATCCGCAAAATAGAACAAAACGAAAGTCGTCAATCGAATGTCGCAAAAACAAACTTTTTTTTTTGATATTTTTTGGGGTGCGACAACCCTCTTTTGTCGATGCTTCAGGAAGAGGGTGTGGTCTGCATTGCTTTGAACAAACCCATACCTTTTCATGGCTGAGCTAAATCTCCCAAACCATGCTCGAGGAGATTGTTTTAATCCATATAGAGCTCGCTCCAACTTGCATACAACTCCAATTCCTGAAGATGATGTAAAGCCTGGTGGGATATCTATATAAACTTCTTCTTCAAGGTCACCATGGAGGAAGGCATTCTTCACATCAAGTTGGAGTAGCGGCCAGTCTAGATTTGCTGCAAGGGATAGTAAAACTCTAACAGTATTTAGTTTAGCAACTAGTGAGAAGGTCTCAACATAATCTATACCATATGTCTGTGTGAACCCTTTCGCTACTAGCCTTGCTTTGTACCGGTCAATTGATCCATCTGCCTTGTATTTAATAGAGAACACCCATTTGCACCCTACTGTTTTTTTTCCTTCAGGTTGCGGTATCAGTTTCCATGTATTATTTTTCTTTAGGGCTTCCATCTCTTCTTGTATGGCTTGTGCCCATTTAGAGTCGGCCAAGGCATCTGCTATATTATCTGGAGTATGACAAGAGGATAATACCTCTGTGAAACTCTAAATTGGATCGGGTAGGTGCTGTATACTTACATAATTGGCAATGGGAAATTTGGATCGCCTTTCTTCGGTATCAGGGGAGTACCTGTTTGGTGGCTTTCCTCTGTTGTGTCTGAAAGGTAACACATACTCTACGGGAGTTTTCAAGTCAGAATTATATGGGGGAACAGTGGAAGAGCTTACCTCAAGGTTGTTCTCAGTAGGAGATTCAGGTACTGCAGAGAGAGGGGTTAGTTGGCTTTCTTGATTCACAAGCTCTCCATTAAGTTGGTTTTCATGTATTCCTTCAACGTCATTTTTAGCCTCCTCAAGTTCTCTTTCGTCAACTTGTGCTGGACTGTCACCACTGGATGTAGTTGTAGGATTTGTTGAATTATCAATGGTGCTAACAGTGGTTAGCGCTGTTAAGTACCAACTCAGTTCATTCAGTTCTTCCCTTCTACACTCCCCCTGAAGAGCTGAATTGGGGACCGTAGGAGAACATAAATGTTCAGACTCAATAAATGTAGCATCCATGGTGATATAGAGTCTCTTGTTAATGGGATCAAAGCATTTGTAGCCCTTCTTAGTTGGTCCATAACCCATAAACAAACATTTAACAGCACATGGATCAAGTTTGGAGCGTTGGTTTTTATGGATATGAACAAAAACCACACAGCCAAACACACGTGGTGGGAGCATCAACACGGTGGGTAGTGCAACATGAGAGGAGAGCACTTGCAGGGGAGTTTTGAAGTGCAAGACTTTAGAGGGCATTCTATTGAGTAAGTATACCGCAGCACTTATTGCATCATCCTAGTGGTGAGTTGGGACATTTGTGCCGAGAAGAAGGGCACGAGCTGTTTCCAAGATGTGGCGATTTTTTCGTTCAGCAACACCGTTCTGTTGAGGAGTCTGGGCACATGATGTTTCATGGAGGAGACCTTACTGCTGGAAGAACGCTTTGAATCGCTGGTTGACAAACTCCCCTCCATTATTTGACCGAAGCACTTGTATTTTGGCTGAAAATTGATTATGAATCATGGTGTGAAATGCTTGGAATATTGGGAACACCTCCTCCTTTGTCTTCATCAGGTAAAGCCAAGTCATTCGGGTTGAGTCATCAACAAATATAACAAACCAACGATAACCCGTTACAGTCGTTCGTGGGGAAGGTCCCCAGACATCAGAGTGTATAAGAGCAAACAGAATATTGCTTTTATTCAAACTTGCATAGTAAGAGTTTCTGTGGCTCTTAGCCAGAATACAAGTCTTACAATTAAAATCAACATCCTTTGATTGTAAAAATAAGTTCGGAAATAGGTGTCTTAGATATCTGAATGATGGGTGCCCAAGACGACGATGCCATAACCATATTTCTCATTCCTTGCTACTGAGTTGATGGTGTACATGATTTGCTTTCCCATGGTTGAAATCATCTAGGTAGTATAACCCCCCTCTCTTAGTACCACGCCCAATAATCTCCTTGCTGAGAACATCCTGAAGAAAACAAACATTAGAGTATATGAATACCATACAATTGAGTTCTTCCATTACTTGGCTCACAGACATTAATTTGTTAGATAATGAAGGAATGAGAAGAGTGTGGGACAAAGTGAGTGAGGGTGATAGTGACACGGTTCCAGCTCCCATGATTGGATACGCAACTCCATTTGCATTTGCAATACAAGTCCTTTGTGGTTGAGTTGTGTGTGAGAAGTCTGCAGGATCAAATGTCATATGGTCCGTAGCTCCAGAGTCGATAATCCACTCACTTTCATCCTGATGGCTAGAACTATAGAAACTTTGTCCATAGTTACCTGTTGCTTTAGAAGTGGAGGAGTCTGCCATAGGGATGAGTGAGAGTTGAGGTTCTGCTGTGACTGTTGCGGCTCTACCAGTGCCTTCATCAGGTAATGTGTTACCTTTTTTCCTCCTAGCTTGTAGTTCATGCCACCATTCAGGGTACCCATGCAACTTAAAGCATGTCTCTCGAGTGTGTTTGGTGTTTCCACAGTGTGTACATTTCCCTCCATCAAAAGGACCCTTTAGTTTAAAGGATAGGTTATGCTTTCCCATTACCAGCGTTGGTGGTTGGCCAAACCTTGAGCCTTTGATGGTCATAACAGCACCACTGGTTGCAGTCTCTGCCCCTGCTATCATCACTACCTGTCGAGTATCCTCTCTCTTTACGTGAGCATAGGCCTGCTCAATTGTAGGAATCGGTTTCAGTTGTAGAATGTCACTACGAATGTTGTCAAGTCGATCATCCAATCCATCCAAGAAAATATAAACTCTTTCCTCCTGTATCAGAGAGTTATATTTTTGAATGTCTGTTGCACATTCCATGGGATTGGGGCATCGAAAGTCTATCTCCCGCCATATCTCTTGTAAATCATTGTAATATTTTTCGATTGATCCTCCTCTCTGCCGCATTCGAGTTACCCTGCGTCGAAGTTCATAAACCTGTGATGTGTCAGTTCCATCAAAATCTGTAGTTGCAATGGCGTCCCACACCTGTTTTGCTGTTGGGAAGCAGATGAAGTTTGCAACCAATGATTGGTCCATTGAATTAATCAACCACCCTTTCAGCACGGAGTTTTCAGTGCGCCATTTACGGAATGTTGGGTCTGCTTCTGAGGGTTGAGGGAAGTCTCCGTTAATATACCCTAGTTTGTCTTTGGCTGAGATGTTCATCTATACCACCTGGGACCATAAAGCATAGTTGGATCCATCCAACTTAATGCCCGTTGGTGCTGCAGAAGAGTCGTTGATAATTGGCTGTGAAGTAGCCTGGGCTTTTGTCAAAGCCTCTGTCATCTTCGTCGTGAAGTTGTCAAGCACGGAGTTTGTTATGGGATTTTGTGGCTGAATCAATTCAGTGGAATATTCAGCCATAAGGTCGAAGTCGTTGGGTTAATTCTCTGTTTAGGTTATAGAAATCCCTAGACTATGCTTTGATACCATGTCAGATTTTCTGGAGAAGCAGACTAACTTAACTTTATTAATTAACTCAAGGTCTATATATAAAGATACAGGGAAAGGAGTTAAGAGATGTGTTTTAACTAAACTACTTTTACATAACAACCTCTTCTAGGTTGAAGCCTAAAAACTAGGGAGTTGATATATACGACTACAACTAGGAAGTTGATACAACTGGTGTTTTATTTCCTTATAACTTCTAATGGTTCACGCTAACACATTCATCTCAAACATGTCTTTCATATTGGTTTTGAATTCCTCTACAAGCTGCTCCTTGTCCCCTGTGATTAGCAAATCATCAACATAAACTGATACAATTAGTTTATGTCCATCAGCATGCTTCACATATAAAGTTACCTCATTCATGCTCCTGTTAAATCCCAAGCTTAAAAGATGATTATCCAACCTGCTATACCAAGCTCTAGGAGCTTGTTTCAATCCATACAATGCCTTCTTCAGTAAATAAACCTTGTTTGTTGAATTTGATTTTTCAAAACCAGCAGGTTGCTCAACATAAATCTCTTCATCTAGCACACCATTCAAAAATGCAGATTTAACATCCAATTGAAATATATACCAACCGTTTTGTGCTGCTAAAGCAAGCAGGAGCTTCATTGTTTCTGATTAGTACTTAAAAGTGCATGTTTATCAAGGTTTTATATCATCATTTTGCACTTGAAGTATCAATAACTCCTTAACTAAAACATGTTTTATAATAACAAGTTTGATACTATAAGATACCTTAATTTATGGTAAATGCTCATTTTAAATGCAGGCCTATCACATAAATAAAAGGATTGATTGATGAGTTTAAGTATTGAAAGTGAAAGGACAAAGAGATGCCGGTGCAGCCCAAACCAGAACATTGCTCGGTAATTGGATCATATCTGGTGCTCTAGATCTCAGATTTAGGTCCATTTTATATGGATGGAAAGGTAAGACAAAGGCCTACAACTTTCATGAGGAGCCCAAGATTTAAAAAGGCCGTTTTGAAGTCCAAACTGAAGGAACAACGAAGAAGTCCGAAGTTGTCCTGCAGCCCAGACACTATTTAGTGTTCAGCCCATATCTTGAGTTCTAGAAGTCCAAATGACCTCATCTTTTTTTTGTTGGAAATCTGAGACAATTTCCTAGAACATTCCTGAGGATTCTAGGCAAATTATGATGTTAGCAATGACGTCTTGTTCAGACAAGAAGATAAGGATTGTCACCAAGTCAAGATGTGGCCACCCACTCATCAATTAGTCAACAAATCAATAGTTTCAAATTTTGGACTATAAAAGGAGGCACTTACCATGTATTGAGGCATCTTGGTTTCCAGATCAAGATCATGCTCTTGCTTTCTCTCTTTGTATTGCTTATGTTTTGCTTTCATTAATATCAAGTTTATGCACTTCATTTCCTTTCCTTTACTTAGTTAACTTCTTTCTCATTTATGTTCTTATCTTGTTCATCTATGTTTCTTTCTTTCATTATGTTTAGCTAAGTTAATTATGTCAAGGTGAAAAGGGTACACTAATGGTGTAAGAATAAGTATAATATAAACTTAACATGGACCTTAACGTTGGATACTAACATGTTTTATATTTGTTATCTTGTTCACTTTTAATACTTTGCTTGTTAAATGGTTAATCTAGATTTATGTTGTATAACACTTGGTACAACAAATACTTGGTACTTTCATAGCCCATACTGTATGGTATA
This sequence comes from Populus alba, assembly GCF_005239225.2. Taxonomy (NCBI): domain Eukaryota; kingdom Viridiplantae; phylum Streptophyta; class Magnoliopsida; order Malpighiales; family Salicaceae; genus Populus; species Populus alba. The sequence continues at coordinate 17,802,610 of NC_133287.1, read as the reverse complement.
ACCGACACCTGAGCTATGAAAGGAACTTGATTTGTTGTTAACATAAGTTATAATCATGAATGCCTGCCAACATTTACAAGTATTAGCTTTATTCGAATAAGATAACTAATGTAATCATGTTAACAATTTATAATATGATTGGAACCTCCTTTATGTGTGGTTTCCAATTGAGTAATAAGAGTTTATACTATACTTGTTTGAAGTACCATTAGTGGATCCTCTAACCTTGACATTTATTTTTATCGTTGTTTAATCCTTACATTAATCTTTCAACTCAAAGTTCTCATTAATTTCTTCCTTCTCTTCTTTATTATTGTTGTTGTTGTTGTTGTTGTTGTTGTTGTTGTTGTTGTTATTATTATTGTTGTAACCCATTTTTGGGTCCCCGCAAAAAATAAAATAAATAGCCAAAGAAGGTTAGAAAATGACAAGAGGCAGAAGCGCTCGGAAAATGGTCAGAAAATTGGTCAAGGAGTATAAAGATACAAAGATTGGATTTTTGACAATATATTCTTGAAGGATGAGAACCCTATTAAGAAGGAAATTTTGAATTTTGAGGAGAGAAGCCCAAATTTAGATGTTTATGGGTTTAATTGATTTTTTATTGGATTTATAGGGGATTTGATTGCAAGAAAATTGATTTTTTAAGTCAATTTGGGCTTTAAATTGAAGAAATTAAAGTTCTGGGGCTAAATTATGATTTTTAGGAATTTATTAAGTCAAATCAGGGGCTTAATTGCATAAATATTGAAGTTTAATGGCCAATTAGGGGTTTAATTGTGAAAATCCGAAACCAGGGACCAATTTGGAAAAGGCGCAAAGGTAAGGGGGGCTGTTTGGAATTGATTGAGGGGCCTAATTGAAGAAATTGGAAGTTTATTGATCAATTGAGGGCTAAATTGCATAATTTAGAGGCCAAGGACCAAAGTGGAAAAGGCGGCCAACTTGGCGGACAAGACTGAAATTGGCAGGGACGCAATTGAAAGGAACAAAAATAATTGGGGGACTGATGTGAACGTTGGCGCATTTCTGGCGCCACATTTAAATGAAACGGCGCGTTTTCTCCAAAACGACGCCGTTTCATGCGTTTAAAAAAAAAAAAAAGAAAAAGAAAAAGACCAAACGGTGCCGTTTTGAACGACACTGTTTCTCTTCTTCTTCCCCCCCGCAGGCGTAGCAGAGGAGAGGAAAACCGGGGTTTTTGTCCCTGCCTCTCTCCTCACGTGCCATGGCCCGACGCCCCACACTTTGGGACCCCCGAAGCCGAAGCCGCTGGACGGCCACCCGCCGCGCCACCGAACCCGAGAGAAGCGCCTTGGCAGCAGCGCCTGCCGACCTACCGACCAGCACGCCTTGTTCCCCCATGCATGCCCCGATATTGCCTATAAATAGGGAAGAAGCAGAGTGAGAAGGGGACGACGAAAAAGAGGAGGGTGACCCGAAAGAAAAAACCCGAGACAGTAAGAGAGAGAGAGACCGAAAGAGAGAAAAACCACAAAACTTACGAAACCGTGACTGAAAACCCATGGTTTGAAAAGCTTGGGATAGTTGAAACCGAGAGGGGACATCCAGAAGTTGAAGCAGAAGCGAGCGAACCGAAGGTGTGGTCTCGGTCCACTTGGAAACCACCGTGAGCTAAGCCGCTGCCATCGCCGCCACCGCGGCCTCCGCCAGCAAGCCGCCGTCTCCGCTGCGCCAGGTACGCCATCCTGACCCCCCTGCATTTTTTTTTAAGGCCGGCATAGTTTGGCCTCCTGCATGCAGAATCGTTTCTGCATGCAGGAGGCATGGGGGGGGAAAATAATTCCCCCCCCCCCGTTCATTTCCCTTTTTTGTTGGGCCAGACAGTGTCTGGCCCAATGATATGGGTCTGGGCCTGTCCGGCCCAGACCAAAGTAGGTTGCTGTTGGGCCGAGTCCGGCCCAACAATTTTTGGGGCTGGAGTCCGGCCCAGTTAGTTGGGCCGGCCCAGCCCATTTAATGTATTAATATTATATTATTTGTTATATTATTATATTATGCATGTGGATGTATATATATATATTTTTTAAAAAAAATATAAAAAATAAAAAATAAAAAATTTCTAAAAAGTAAAAAAAATATATACTGTTGTTTTATATACATTGATTTTTTTTTTATAATATGGGGATATAATTTCAGTATTTAAAAACACCTGTTTTCGTCAAAAAAAAAAAAAAAAAAGAGTTTTGAATACGGCCAATATGTTTTGTTTTCATGCATACGGCCAATACACTAGCATGTTTTGAATGTTCTTTTTACATATATAAAAAATATTGGAAGATTTGAAAATGTGTTTTCGCATAGATTTCTTAAACACAAAATCATTTTCTTGCATTTGTGGATTTTACAACCTGTTTGTAAAACTCCAAAGGGTATTGGCCAATATTCCAAAAACTATAAAAATCTTATTTTGGGAGGAGAAGTTGTGGTTATTGTTCACCGCTAATGTTTGGATGAAGAAATCCTTAAAAGGACGAACATCCAAAATATTATCGGGAGTAATAAATCAACGCACATGTTTGAAAGAAGCTTTGGTTGCGATCGAGAACATTTCAAAATTAAAATTTTTTTTCTCCACGGTTTACGAGTCGTGAAAAGTAATTGTTTTTTTAAGAATTGTGAAATTTTCTTCGTCCTTTTATTCTCTTTTCCTTGCGATTTACGAGTTGACGGGATTAGAAAACACCAACACCATAGACTATAGAGCAAACCAAACACCAAGCAGCTTACCTTAGGTAGGGCGTATTAGGGGTGCTAGTACCTTCCCTTTACGCAACCAGTCCCTTGCCTTAGAATCTCTGAAAGACCAGTTAGGGTTCCTAGTGACCAAATACTAGGTGGCGACTCCAAAGAACCAAATCCTTAGAACACAACGAAAATCGCCAGCCGATGTCGTGCCTTTATAATTTTTTGTGGGGGTGTGACAATTATTATTATCTATTCATAAACTCAGTATATAGGCTGGAAACCTGTGACCCGATCTTTTAGATCATTCTCAGGTATAATAACGCCACGTACTGAGTATTATTATTATTATTACTATTACTAGTACTACTATTGTTATTATTATCGTTATTATTGTTATTGTTGCGTTGTTATTTATAATTTATACAATTTAACCTCTATGTGGTTCGACCCCGGTCTTGCCGGGTTATTTATTACTTCGACACTCCTGCACTTGGGAGAAGACATCAAGCTTTTGATCGTGTCAGTTTCATGTCTGGAAACTGGAGCAAAAGTTTTTGTGAAGTCAATCCCTGCCTCTTGTGAATATCCTTTCACTACAAGTCTGGCTTTATGCTTGTTAATCTTACCATTTACATTTAATTTTGTTTTGAAAATCCATTTCACTCCAATTACCTTCTTATGAGTTGGTCTATTAACTAGCATCCATGTTTGATTCTTGTCTATCATTGCAAGCTCCTCCTTCATTGCTGATATCCAAACTTGAGAATTCATAGCTTCTTCAACATCTACAGGTTCTGCCTCAGCTACATTGCACCTGCTATAGATATCTGATAGAGTTCTTGTTCCTCTTACTGGTTGATCATCACTATTTTTTGCAGCATCCCAGTCAGTTTGTTGTTCAATATTCCCAGCAACATCTGTTTGTAGATCAATCATGTTTGTAGCATCCAACTCATCTTGTTGCATCTGTTTTGAACCTGCACCTGATGAATTTTTCCAGTCCCAAGTAGCATTTTCTACAACTTTGACATCTCTAGCAACCACAACTTTGTTAGAATTCAGATCATAAATTTTATAAGCCTTAGATGTTGTACTATAGCCTATAAAGATCCCTATATTAGCCTTTTGATCAAGTTTTCTTCTTCTAACTTCAGGTTTCAAAACATAACAAATACTGCCAAACACCTTTAAATGATCAATACTAGGTTTAAAACCATACCAGAGTTCATAAGGAGTTTTATCTGCTAAAACTCTTGAAGCCATTCGGTTTATAAGATATGCTGCTGTGTTTACTGCTTCTGCCCAGAAATTCAATGGCAACTTCTTCTCATAGAGCAAACATCTTGCCATCTCCATCAATGTTCGGTTTCTTCTTTCACTTACACCATTCTGCTGTGGTGTGTAGGGAACAGTCAACTGGTGTTTAATCCCTTCTTTAGCAAGGTATGCTTCAAATTGCCGAGAGGTATACTCTCCTCCATTGTCAGATCTCAAAGTCTTCAATTTGTTTCCTGTTTCTAGTTCAACTGCTGCCTTGAACTTAACAAACTCAGCAAACACATCAGCTTTGGATTTTAGAAAATAAACCCAGCAATACCTGCTAAAATCATCAATAAACAGAAGAAAATACTTTGAACCATTTAATGATTCATTGTGCATAGGTCCACACACATCTGTGTGTACAAGCTGGAGTTTAGATACTGCCCTGTATGCATTGTCAGGAAAAACAGTTCTGGTTTGTTTTCCCAGCTGACAAGCCTCACAAATAATTTGCTGCTCTTGAATATTTGGTAACCCGTGAGTCATCTGCTGGTCATCCATTCTTTTTAGAGTTGCATAATTGAAGTGTCCCAACCGTTTGTGCCAAGGAACAGATTCCTTGTTCTCATAAGTATTAGCACCCAAACAAACTTCATTCCAATTAACATTAAAACTTCGGTTCATCATTTTTGCAGAAAGTAAAAGTACTCCATTTTTATCTTTAATGTCACACACTCCATCATTAAAGACTATTGAATAACCAGATTCAATCAATTGACCCACACTAACTAGATTCTGGTTGATCTTAGGCACATAAAGAACATTTTTAAGAATTTTTGTACCTGACAGTGTTTCTACTGCAATTGCTCCTTTTCCTTCAACCTTCACAAAATCTCCATTGCCAATTCTGACTTTAGATAAGTAGCTTTTATCCAAGTCTCTGAACAAGCTTAAGTCTGTTGTCATATGGTTAGTGCAGCCGCTATCAATGAGCCATGATGAGTCCTTTGTCTCTGCTGAATTACACATGTCTTGAATTGTGACCATGAATAAAAGATCTTCTTTGACTTCTGAACAATCGGCTACTTGAGCTTGTTGTTCAGTTTCTGTTTTATTTTTGCAAAATCTTTGGATGTGACCAAATTGCTTGCAGTTTCGGCATTGAGCATTCTTGAGCCAACACCAGGCTTCAAGATGATTAGTTTTCTGACAGTATTTGCAAGCAGGAAAATGCTCTTTCTTCTCTTTCCCCCTCATGAAGTTGTTATTGTTGTTCTGCTGCCAGTTGGCAGATTTCCAGCTTCTTCCTTTTTCTTTTTTTCCTTCTTGATTATTTCTGAAGATGTTCTTAGCCCGACCCTTATCCTTGTAAACTGCAACTAGAGCTCTTTCACTTGATCCTTCTTGTCTATATGCTTTCCTTTGCTCAACAGCTTGCAATGCATTTACCAATTCTTGCAAGCTTATCTCAGAAAAATCTTTAGAATCTTCTAAAGAACAGATTTTATGTTCAAACTTTTCTGGCAAACTCACCAGGACTTTCTCTACAATTCTAGAGTCTCGAAAATCTTCTCCCAAGAGTCTTACTTGATTCACAAGTTTCAAGATTTGAGAAGAGAAATCTTTGATGCTCTCATTTTCTTTCATCTTCAGACCTTTGAATTGTCTTCTCAGATTCAGAATCTGCATCCTTCTTGACTTCTCATCACCATGGAACTCTGCTTTTAATTTATCCCATGTTTCCTTGGCAGATTTGCATGCCATGATCCTCGTGAAGATGTCTTCACTTACAGCATTATGAAGACAAGAAAGAGCTTTGAATCTCTTTGCCTTTTCTTCATTAAAGAACTTCATCTGAGCAATTGTGGGATTGTTACCCAAAGAAGTAGGTTGCCTATCACTTTCTACTATCTCCCATAAATCAAGAGCTTTGAGATAGGTTTTCATTTTTACAGTCCACACACCAAAATTCTGCCCAGTAAACAATGGTGTTTTTGTTGAAAAATTTGCAGAATCCATTGCTTTAAAAAAACTCACTTAATCTCTCGTGTTTCACTCACAAACCCTCAAAGTAAAAACTTTGATTTATCCTCACTGTACTCTCGTGTTTCTCACTCACACAAAATCCCTTCAAAGATCAGAAAAAAAGCTTTGATACCAATTGTAGAAATATAAAGAACAACCTTATGTTTGCTGATGAAGAAAGAAAAGAACAAAGAACAATGTTCACTATGGAAAGAACAAAAGGAAAGAACTCAGAACTTAATAATTAAGTTTCAAGAACAAAGAGCAGAATTCGATGCTTGGTTACTGCCATCCCATGCCCTTTTATTCATTGAAAAAGAAAACAGAATTACAACGCAAAGCAAACACTAGAAACGTACCAGCTAACTTCTCCTTTATTTAAGGAGATGTTTACAAGTTTAGTTTAATCCTAGATAAACTTAACAAAAGAATTCAAAATAACATATCCTAATCTAGATAGTAATCTCAGCTAACAACTAGATAATCATGCAGTAGATTACTGCTAAGTAATCCTATTCTAGCTTAGGTACCAAACTTCAACAGAATTGACATGTCAAAAGTAATGAACGGAGTATCAAATTTCATATTTCCTTTATCTTCATGTACCTTTTTGTACTCGGTTAGAAATAAATCTGACTTACTTATGTTCTGTCAAGCATTTCAGCTCGAATTCATTTCAGCTTCGCACACAAATTGTTTGTTCATGAGAAAAGAAATACTGCAGAACTTTATCTTCAAATCTTTCGATGATCACAAATTGACACTCATACAATTATGACCACGAAGCCACTCTTGGCTAGCTGACTGTTAGTTCTAGGCAATCCTACGGGACGTAAGTGATCACATTTGGCACAACAGTAAAAGCAAACCTCTTGAAAATGATCACTCATCTATCATATATAGAGACTGTTGTTGGTGATCGCTCCTCAAAGGAAAAGCTTCTCCGTACGATGTTTTATTGAGGTTGCTATTCATCATTACTGGCAGTAGGGCAAGGCCATGTGAACTTCATGGTGTCCGGTCCAGCAAGTCTATTAATTGATATGAAAATTAGTGTGTCAGATATGATATGGTTGTAAGTTGCTACACAAGTTCTGCTATTGATGAATTTTCTTTTACCTGTAGAAAAGGTTCTTAGCTATCACTTTCTGGTTCTATATCACTTATTGCAGGAAACCTGACTTGGTTGTATAGAATGTGAATTGAGGATGTCAGCTAATTTCCACGAAATTTTACTTTAAATTGGTTTTTTTTTTACAGGCTCACATATTTGAATTTGATAAACATGTGATAATATGAATAGAAGAAATTCAGTGGACATGTCTGAATATTAAAAAAAGAAATAGCAGATGACTTAAGCAGGTCTCTGATATGACAAAAAAGTAAAGAAAATATCAGTCTATTGTGATTTGGATACTTAGTGTTATCCTCTTTAAATAACTTCAAATTTAACTACAACTTTATAGTTAATAGAGCAGTGGGGTCATAATGTTTCATAGAAATTAATAATGGTCAGTCAGGCCTGTATTCTTGATAATTAGGTTGAAGACACAACCATGTGATCGCTGGAGCTAATTTCTTGACTAGACCACATCCAGGGGCCTCTTGACGACCGGCTTCTTGCATAAGGGGATTTCTATCTTGCAAATCTTCACGTATATAAACACCAACATGTTTAGGTTCACAAGCAACTCAAACCTTCACAACCTTGAGAATCAAAATTCCTTTGTGCAATAAGTCTGCTTAGATTTATTTTCCTTGCTCATCCATTTGAAATAATGGGTTTCCGTTTGTCTGCTATTGTACGTGCTAAGCAAATGCTTCAGCTATCACCATCAGCTTCAAGTGTGCCAAAGGGCTGCCTGGCAGTTTATGTTGGAGAAACACAAAAGAAGAGATTTGTAGTTCCAGTATCATACTTGAACCAAGCTATATTTCAAGACTTGCTAAGTCAAGCTGAAGAACAATTCGGCTATGATCATCCAATGGGCGGTCTCACTATTCCATGCAGAGAAGAGATTTTCATGGATGTCATTTCTTGCTTAAGTTAATCATAAAAGCAGAGAGTAAGATAGATCAACTCTAACACAGTTCTGTAAAGAAGACACTTATGAGCACCATGTACAGACCTTTACTCGGATGCCTTTTTTCTTCAAGTAAATGAACATGTTTCACAGCATTATTGCTGTTTTGTCAAATTGTGTTTCAATTTAGAAAGCACAAGCATTAATCAATGAGTACTTTTTCTCTTAGAAACTTCGCTTGTGAGTTCTTACTTATGTTAAATGCGCTACGCCATGATCATTACTCGAATTGTGTTCCTCCAGCACCAGAAATGAAGATTCTTCATCTGAAAATGGATTTTAGCAGTCTTTCATGTTGCGGTGGACGTTGTCCTCAAAGGAAAACAAATGAACAATATATTCCGATCACACTTTAACAACTAAGTAAGCATCTTTTATGGTGTCAGCATCAGCTCATCATAGACAAAGGCCTATATAAGTCAAGTTCTTTTTTGCTTGTATAATGTTAAAAATCAAAAACTTGCGTCCATCCCTGTATAGTTCAAAACCAAGGAAAATTTACTGTCAGGGAAAGAGTAGCTGTAAATCTCTGTTCCTCCAGCTGTTACAATTCTTACAGAAAAGATGTTGAGGCTAGTTACTTGAAAACGATCATCTGCTATGATGATCATTGCCAAGGCACATGATGTGCTTAAACATGAACTTCCAGTCTTGAACATTTTCAGTTAAATATCTTAATCTCATTCAGAGTTTTGGACTTTTGACCAATTACCAATTCAGGTTCTTCGAAATTAATATTTGCTAAAGTATTCATCTTTCTCAATCCGATCGGGTATTTTAATACACTTTCCAATTTATATTTCGATTTCATTTCTAAATTCTTTGAAACTTTTTTGCAAAATAATCCCTGATTATAAATTTTTTTAATTTAATTTTTAATTAACCCCAAAATTTAGATTTTCTTGCAATTTTAGCCCTTATTTGAACCAATTAATTTGCTAAAAATTAAATTTGGTCTTCTAAAATTTCAATCTTCTCAATTAAGCCCAAATTGAGCCCCAAACTTAATTTTTTCACCAATTAAGTCCCTAATAAAATTAATTTGACCCATTTAAAATATAACTAAGTCCTTCATACGCACAATTCACATGGTTTTGTCTAGCAAGTTTTTGTCCCTTTTACTTTTCCTGGTGCTACATGTTCGAATATATTGCAAGAGCAATAAATGCTGATAATCCATGTTCATACTGCTGATTTAGAAAAGCTTTATAATTTACAAGACAAATGTGGTCCTTAAGACCTCTAACCATCATTACAAAAAAAAAAAAAAAAAAAGAACTTCGACATCTGAAGCATGCCCTGAACTCTAAGTGGTCGTCCACAGAAATGATCCTTCTATAAAGTACTACTCTAATTCAAGGGGGTAGATGTCTCAAGGTTGTCTGCAGTATTCAAGTGGTCACAACTTAAGATAGACTTCATAATAGCTAACTCCTTGAATTTCAAGTGGGTCCTGAGTAGATTGTTTTTCTCAAAAAATGCTGGGGACAGTATGTTACGAGTCTTGCTTTTGAGACAATACCATGTGATCCTTCACTACTTCATGTCTCTCATTAGACCCCATCCAAATGACCAGACACCAGTAGACCATTATCCACAATGGTGCTCTTCTTTTGTTTTTGTGATCTTTCCTCTATATATACAGCACTCAATTACCTTGTCAATCCAACTCAAGCCTTCACATTCTCATCAAGAATCAGAGTTTTCTGTTCCTTACTAAAATCCTAACAATCTTCTTCTTGTTCTTACATTTACATCCAAACAAAATGATGGCTATTCGCTTGCCTCGTATTCTTCAAGCTAAGCAAATTCTTCTTCGAGGATCATCTCCAGCTAGGGATGTTCGAAAAGGCTATGTTGCAGTATATGTTGGAGAAGAAGAGAAGAAAAGATTTGTGATTCCAGTGTCACACTTGAACCAGCCTTCATTTCAAGAGCTGCTAAGTAAAGCTGAAGAGGAATTTGGATTTGATCATCAAATGGGTGGTCTCACAATTCCTTGTCGAGAAGACATCTTCATCGATCTCACTTCTCGCTTAAATGCGTCATAAAAGGGACAGATTAACATATATTAGAGAAAACAATTTTGTAGCATACTGTACATATCATGTACAGATTGTAAGCAGTGACTCAAGAGATTGTTTATTATGAAATCTTTTAAACTTTCACAAATCTAATCTTTTCTTCGATCTTCTTCGATTTGTTTATTCATTTCGTTTCCACGATTTCATGGCTAAGCTTACTATATATATCAAGAAATTAAATTTACTGCTTTAAAGATTATCACCGAAGAAAAAAACAAAATAAGTTCAAAGAAAACACTGCCAAGCAATATTTGACTTCATAGAAAAAAGCGTTCTTACAAAAAATTTCAAATTTTGAGCATGTTAAATAAAATACAACACAATAATGTAATTGGTCTAAATTAAATCATAAAAATACCACATCATCCAGGATTTCTTTTCCCGCATCATTGTCATTCTATTGAGCAATGTTCAATTAATTCAACTCGATCTTAAGAGTATATTAGATAATATGAGGAAAAGATTATGGAGCCTTCTGAATAAATCTAGAGGATAAATATTAACTATTAAGAATAATTATGGAGCAATCAAATATTTAATAAGTATTAAATCTATAGAATTTTGATTTTCTTTATCGTCACCTTTATTATCTTCTTGATTTCTCCTTTGCTTTGATGTGATGAAAGAATGAAATAACATTTCACATGAAATGATTTTTATCATCAATCTTTTTTATATTAGTACAAAATATATTCAGATTGAATCGGCAATGCCTACTAGCTAGACAAAACTGCACTAATGGCAAATTGAAGCGCTCTCTGTCATGTTATCTTTTTAGATAAAAACATCAAAATTTATCATCATTAAATAGAAACAAAAAAAAAATCATAATAAGTATTATTGCATTACATAAATTTCAATCTTTGAAATAAAAATCCAAACTTGAATAAAAGCTGCATAATAATGAAGTGACTAAGACATCAAATTAATAAAAAAATTAGAAGAAAAGTCTTGTAAAAGCAAACAATGCATACCAATAAATGAAGTAGGAGGAACTCTTATATAAAAATCAACCTACTAACAGAAGTTAAGAACCTTAAAATAATATTAAAATATAGTGGTGAGTTTAACCAACTTGGTGAAGAAAATATCATTTAATATACATTATAGATATTTATATGTTATAGACCAGAAATTATGATATAATAGAAGTATAAGAACCGAAATATATATAACAGAAAAGGTTTGCGACCTCGATAACTATGGGATGATTAATCGTAACAATCTGATGTCTCTCTCACCAACTAAGCATATATACAGACTACTAAGTGTATATAGACTAACTTTTCTCTATTAGAATGGAATTTCTAACGGGTATCTTGATATCCAAAAATAACAAATATTAGTGTGTGTGTGTATCAAAGCAAACAAATAATATACCAAATAGAATTAAATCAATAGAATGCGAATACAAATTTGCACCTAGAAAATAAATCAACTCATATAAATTATTTATATTACATGCATATTAAAAATTATTGCACTTATTTGGAAACCAGAAGCAAGAGACCAACAAATGTAAAACTAGAGATTACTAAAGATTGCTAGGAGAATGTCAACAGAACCTATAATGAATGCAAAAAATACTCAAAACAACTCGAATCAGATAACATAAAAAATTATAATTCTAAGATTAGAGACCAAAATGTAATTATAAAACCAAATAAATCCACCTAATTAATCCCAAACATTTCCCAAACTAACCAAACCTAAAAGAACCGGTCAACCAAAATTGATCAACAACTCAACTGATATCATCAGGCCAATTGGTAAATCGATTCAAACAAATAGGTTGACTGGTTGATCAGGATTTCAAAATCTTGATTTATTAGTCTTTCAAAATTCAAATCTTTAAAACTCAACGTGTTCCACAAAAACTCATAATTCTAGTCCTCAAATCGGTTCTCTTTAAGCCAAATTAATACCCTAAATATTAATTAAACATCTTAAATCATCAAATTACCAAATCAACATATCCCAAAACACTTCTTTAATTCATAAACTATTAAAATCACCCTAGAACATGTTTCTTATGAATCAATTCAGATTGTCTTTAACCCCTATGCTATCATCCATATCCTAATTATTCACTCATTCAAGAGCTACTGGAGATATGATGTTTAATCACCATTCGAAAATAACAGAAGAGGGAGTCATGATACTTGTTTCTTCATATCCTTCTTAAAATCAAAAAGTTTAACTTTAGATAGATTTGAGTTCTTTGGTATATTTAGGAGAAAAGCTATCGTAAGGGAGGGAAAAAGAGAAGAAGGGAAAACCAATTCTCTAGAAAAAAAAATCTCTTTAAATATATAGGATAGGTTGGGTTCTTGGGTTTATGTCTGATGGATTAAAATATGGGTTTTACAACATCCCCTCCGTTATACAAAACTCATCCTTGAATTTAAACTTTAATAACACAAGTCTTACCATCATATGATCAAACAAGTACAAAAACTTGCCACTTCTTACCTACTCAAGCTCCCACATTGCCTCTTTGCATGGAATTTCGTTTCACACAACCTTAAATGATGCAATTTCCTTTGACCAAAACTTTCTAACTTGTCGATCCACTGCTCCTATTGATTGTACTTCATATGACATATCCTTCCTCACCTAAACCAGTTGAACTTCCGAAACACGAGACGGATCTTGCAAGTACGTCCTCAATATTGAAACGTGAAACACCGGATGAAACACCGGATGTATGAAGGACAAATTAAGAGAGTGAAAAAAACATATATACCATTGCCCCTACTCTTTCCAAAATCACAAAGGGCCTATAAACCGATGACTTAATTTTTCTTTATTCCAAAATCTGAATATTCTTTAGTTGGAAGAGACTTTCAAGAGCACATTGTCACTCACTGAAAACTCTAAAATATACCTCCTCCAACCCATGTAATTTGCATACTTATTCGATGCTTATCTCGGATCACCCTGATCTTATCCAAAATAATATGTATTAAATCAGGACCCATCAATCTCTTTTTACCAACCTCATACCAATATATGGGTGATCTAGACTTTCGATCATGCAAAGTCTAATACAAAGCCATATCAATACTCACGTGATAACTATTGTTATATGCAAACTCTACCAGAGACAAATACGTGCTCCATCCAACCTCAAAATCAACCACACAAGCTCTCAGTATATCTTAAAAAATTTGTATAGTCATATCAAACTGTTCATTGGTCTAATGATGAAAAGCAGTGGTCAACTTAACTTTAATCCCCATTGCTTTATGAAAGTTCACCCAAAACCTTTGCAGATGAAAAGCAGTGAATAGATAAAAGGCCTCGCAACATATTTGGCCTCAAAGGTTGAAACCTTCCAGAGGATAGCATTGATGCTCTTTTTCTGTTCCTGGTGGCACCCACATTTCAAATTCAATGGCTGGAAACAGTTACCGACATTAACTTCGTCATTTGCAGTTGCATCAAGATATTCTGAAATGCAGCATAGGTTCTAAAAAGGGTGAAGCAGTGCCACGCACATCATATGCACTTCACATGGTTTTGTCTAGCAAGTTTTTGTCCCTTTTACTTTTCCTGGTGCTACATGTTCGAATATATTGCAAGAGCAATAAATGCTGATAATCCATGTTCATACTGCTGATTTAGAAAAGCTTTATAATTTACAAGACAAATGTGGTCCATAAGACCTCTACCCATCATTACAACAACAAAAAAAAGAACTTAGACGTCTGAAGCATGCCGTGAACTCTAAGAGGTCGTCCACAGAAATGATCCTTCGATATCGTTCAACTCTAATTCAAGAGGGTAGATGTCTCAAGGTTGTCTGCAGTATTCAAGTGGTCACAACTTAAGATAGACTTCATAATAGCTAACTCCTTGAATTTCAAGTGGGTCCTGAGTAGATTGTTTTTCTCAAAAAATGCTGGGGACATTATGTTACCAGTCTTGCTTTTGAGACAATACCATGTGATCCTTCACTACTTCATGTCTCTCATTAGACCCCATTCAAATGACCATACACCAGTAGATCCATTATCCACAATGGTGCTCTTCTTTTGTTTTTGTGATCTTTCCTCTATATATACAGCACTCAATTACCTTGTCAATCCAACTCAAGCCTTCACCTTCTCATCAAGAATATCAGAGTTTTCTGTTCCTTACTAAAATCCTAACAATCTTCTTGTTGTTCTTATTTACATCCAAACAAAATGATGGCTATTCGCTTGCCTCGTATTCTTCAAGCTAAGCAAAATCTTCTTCGAGGATCATCTCCAGCTAGGGATGTTCGAAAAGGCTATGTTGCAGTATATGTTGGAGAAGAAGAGAAGAAAAGATTTGTGATTCCAGTGTCACACTTGAACCAGCCTTCATTTCAAGAGCTGCTAAGTAAAGCTGAAGAGGAATTTGGATTTGATCATCAAATGGGTGGTCTCACAATTCCTTGTCGAGAAGACATCTTCATCGATCTCACTTCTCGCTTAAATGCGTCATAAAAGGGACAGATTAACATATATTAGATAAAACAATTTTGTAGCATACTGTACATATCATGTACAGATTGTAAGCAGTTTCTCAAAAGATTATCTATTATGAAATCTTTTAACTTTCACAAATCTTTTCATCTTCTTCGATTTGTTTATTCATTTAGTTTCCAAGATTTCATGGCTAAGCTTACTATAAATCAAGAAATTAAATTTACTGCTTTAAAGATTATCACCTAAGATAAAAAGAAAACAAGTTCAAAGAAAACACTGCCAAAGCAATATTTGACTTCTTACAAAAATGCGTTCTTACAAAAATTTTCAAATTTTGAGCATGTTAAATAAAATACAACACAATAAAGTAATTGATCTAAATTAAATCATAAAAATACCACATCATCCAGGATTTCTTTTCCCGCATAATTGTCATTCTAATGAGCAATATTCAATTAATTCAATTCGATCTTAAGAGTATATTAGATAATATGAGGAAAAGATTATGGAGCCTTTTGAATAAATCTAGAGGATAAATATCAACTATTAAGAATAATTATCGAGCAATCAAATATATATTTAATAAATATTAAATCTATAGAATTTGATTTTCTTTATTGTCACCTTTATTATCTTCTTGATTTGATGTGATGAAAGAATGAAAAAACAGTTCACAAAACCGAAACATATATTAGTACAAATATGGAGCAATATATTAGTACATATAGAATAATTATGGAGCAATCAAAAATTTAAGAAATGATTTTTATCAACAATCTTTTTTATATTAGTACAAAATATATTTACATTGAATCGGCAATGCCTACTAGCTAGATCACAAAACTGCACTAATGGCTAATTGAAGCGCTCTCTGTTTTGTTATCTTTTTAGATAAAAACATCAAAATTTCTCATCATTAAATATAAACAAAAAAAATTCATAAGAAGTATTATTGTATTAAATAAATTTCAATCTTTGAAATAAAAATCCAAACCTGAATAGAAGCAGCGTAATAATAAAGTGTCTAAGATATTAAATAAAAAAATAAGAAGAAAAGCCTTGTGGTAGCAAATAATGCATACCAATAAATGAAGTAGGAAGAACTCTCATATAAAAATCAACTAGCTAACAGAAGTTAAGAACCTTAAAATAGAGGGGTGAGTTTAACCAACTCGATCGGTGAAGAAATATCATTTAATATACATTATTTATATTTATATGTTATAGACTAGAAATTATGAAATAATAGAAGTATAAGAACCGAAACATATATATATATATATATATATATATATATATATATATATATATATATATATAACAGAAAAGGTTGGCAACCTCGATAACTATGGAATGATTAATCATCATAGTCTGGTGTCTCTCTCACCAACTAGGCATATAGACTACTAAGGTAGCATTTGGGAACGCGGTTGAATCCGTGTTCCCACAAAATTTCAATTTTTTTTTTTTGCTAAAATTTAATACGGTTTATATGTTTTGGATCGTTTTGATGTGCTAATGTCAAAAATAATTTTAAAAAAATAAAAAAAAATCATTGGTATGCATTTCGGCACAAAAACGTTATTTGAAAAAGCAACCGCTACCACACTGTGAAACATACTATAAGTGTATATAGACTAACTTTTCTCTATTAGTATGGAATTTCTAACAAGTATCCTGATATCCAAACATAACAAATATTCGCCTGTATATATATATATATATATATATATATATATCAAAGCAAACAAATAATATACCAAATAGAATTAAATCAATATAATGCAAATACAAATTTGTACCTATAAAATAAATCAACTTATATAAATTATTTATGTTATATGCATAAACATACTATAAGTGTATATAGACTAACTTTTCTCTATTAGTATGGAATTTCTAACAAGTATCCTGATATCCAAACATAACAAATATTCGCCTGTGTATATATATATATATATATATATATATCAAAGCAAACAAATAATATACCAAATAGAATTAAATCAATATAATGCAAATACAAATTTGTACCTATAAAATAAATCAACTTATATAAATTATTTATGTTATATGCATATTAAAAATTATCCCACTTACCTGGAAACCAGCAGCAAGAGACTAACAAAATGTAAAACTGGAGATTACTAAAGATTGCTAGGGAGAATGTCAACAGAACCTATAATGAATGCAAAAAATATTCAAAACAACTCGAATCAGATAACATAAAATATTATAATTCTAAGATTAGAGAACAAAAATGTAATTATAAAACCAAAACAGATCCACCTAATCAATTCCAGACATTTCCCAAACTAACCAAACCTAAAAGAATCAATCAACTCTCACTACTTGGTTAACCGGTCAACCAAAATTGATCAACCACTCAACTAATATCATTAAGCCAATTGGTGAATCAATTCAAACAAACAAGTTGATTGGTTGACCAGGATTTCAAAATCATAATTTGTTAGTGTTTCAAAATTGCAAATCTTTAAAACTCAACATGTTCCTAAAAAACCCATAACTCTAGTTCTCAAATCAATTCGCTTGAAGCCAAATTAATACCCTAAAATATTAATTAAACATCTTAAATTGTCAAATTACCAAATCAACATATCCCAAAACACTTTTTTAATCCACAAACTATTAAAATCACCCTAGAACATGTTTCTTATGAATCGATTCAGATTGTCTTTAACCCCTATGCTATCATCCATATCATAATTATTCACTCATTCAAGAGCTATTGGAGATATGATGTTTAATCACCATTCAAAAACAACAGAAGAGGGAGTCATGATACTTGTTTCTTCAAATCCTTCTTAAAACCAAAAAGTTTAACTTTAGATAGAGTTGAATTCTTTGGTATATTTAGGAAAAAAGTTATCGTAGGGGAGGGAAAAAGAGAAGAAGGGAAAGCCAATTCTCTAGAAAAAAAAATCTCTTTAAATATATAGGTTTAGGTCTGATGGGCTAAAACATGGGTTTTACAACATCCTCTCCGTTATATAAAACTCATTCTTGAATTTCAACTTTAAGAACAAAAGTCTTACCATCATGATCGAACAAGTACAAATACTTGCTACTCATTACCTACTCAAGCTCCCACATTGCCACTTTGCATGGAATTTCGTTTCACACAACCTTAAATGATGCAATTTCCTTCGACCAAAGCTTTCTAACTTGTCGATCCACTGCTCCTATTGATTGTACTTCATATGACATATCCTTCGTTACCTAAACCAGTTGAACTTCCTAAACATGAGACGGATCTTGCAATTACTTCCTCAATATTGAAACATGAAACACCAAATGTATGAAGGACAAATTAAGAGAAAGATAAAAGCATGCATGCCATTGCCCTTACTCTTTCCAAAATCTCAAAAGGCTTATAAATCGATGACTTAATTTTTCTTTAGTCCAAAATCTGAATATTCTTTTAGTTGGAAGAGACTTTCAGGAGCACATTGTCACCCACTGAAAACTATAAATTATACCTCCTCCAACCCATGTCATTTGCATACTCTAAGTTATTCGAAGCTTATCTCGAATCACCCTGATCTTATCCAAAGTAATTTGTATTAAATCAGGACCCATCAATCTCTTCTTACCAACCTCATACCAATATATGGGTGATCTAGATTTTTGACCATACAAAGCCTCATACAGAGCCATATCAATACTCACATGATAACTATTGTTATATGCAAACTCTACCAGAGACAAATACTTGCTTTATCCGACCTTAAAATCAACCACACAAGCTCTCAGCATATCTTAAAAAATTTATAGTCATATCAGACTGTTCATTGACCTGATGATGGAAAGCAGTGCTCAACTTAACCTTAATCCCCATTGCTTCATGGAAGTTCACCCAAAACCGAGAAGTGAACTATATACCTATGTCACACACAATAGAGATCAACACATCATATAACCTCATAATCTCATTGACATATATTTTTTCTAGTGTTGCAAACCCATGTGTTATCTTTACTAGAAAGAAATGAACTAACTTAGTCAAACGATCAATTATCATCCAAGTTGAATCATAACCGTCCTATCTTTGTGGTTATCCTGACATAAAATTGATAGTGATCCTCTCCTATTTCCATCCATGAATCTATAATGACTGCAAAATCCTTGGTGGCTTCTGATACTCACCCTTAATCCTTTAACATGTCAAGCATCAAGATACAAACTCTACAATGTCTTTCTCTATACCATTCCACCAATAATGCTCTCTTAAGTCTTTGTACATCCTGCTAGAACTAGGATGTATGGTATAGGCAATTTGGTGTGCTTCTGTCACATATGCGTTTAATGGCAGCCCAATGAGAATCTATAAGAGCATGCATAAATTGATAGACTCTATTAACAACAAAACAAATATCTGGGCTTGTAAAGGTGAGATATATTGAAGAGCACCCACAATTTGATAAAAACATGTAGCATAAAAAATAAGGGATCTGGCAGAATGGTAGCTTTTGATGTAGAGATAGGAGTATCAACAAGTTTACAGGATAACATACCAGCCCGAGTGAGGATTTCAAGTATATATTTATGCTGTCGGAGCATAAGACCCATACCAATAGGCTGAACCTCAATACCCAATGTCATAACCCAATTTTTGAACAAATAATAAAAATTAAATATAGTTGACAATTGGGTTAAGACAACAAATCTTGAAGTTTAAAGATAAAATTATCAGATTTGAGAATAAATTGGTCAGAAATTGAAGAATTAATAAGTTTGGAAATTTATTTAAAATTTGGATTGGTTTAATTAATGAAATTAGAAGAATTAATAAGTTTGTGGACTTAATTAAACTTTGATTTAATTAATTAAATAAATTCAGGGACTTAATTGAAATTAATACAAGGGTAAAATTAAAAGGGATTTTAATTGAGGTCCAATTATCAAAATTTCCAAAGAAAGCAGGGACCAAAGTGAAAAAGTGCTTCAAACACACAAACGACATCGTTTGGAAGCTGTGTTCTTCATCCCTTCCGTTTCGCACGGAGAAAGCTGATTCAACAGGAAAATCCCAGTGCATCCGATCCAAATCGTGACCATGTCTTCTGCCACGATTGCCACAATCCCGTAGGTGGAGGTGATGGTTTTTTGAAGGTCTTTGGCCTTATAAAAGGCAGGACGAAGAAAACACAAAGGGGGGGGGAAGATCGAGAGCTAAAAAAACAGAGCAGGAATACAGAGTAAAAAACACAAATTCACCGAGGGGGAAGGGGCCATCAACCAGTAGACCTGAGGCTTAGACCACCATCATCTTCGTCTTGAACTGAGAAGATCGGGTAGAGGAGAGGGGAGACGCAACAGTGAAAGAAGAAAAACCCAGCATAAAACGGGGACTGAAAACCAGAGGAGAGGTAAGCACACCAGAGGAGGAAAAACCCAGCATAAACAGAGGAAAAACCCAGCATAAACAGAGGAAACAGAACCAAGAGGGGTTTGAGCGGGCGCAAGCAAAAATCCTCCTGCTCTGCAAAGACTCAAGCAAAACCCAGAAAAAGCCTCAGCAACAGAGAAGGAGGGGGTTGGACAAAAAACCATAAGAAAACTCAGGCCAAACCGAGAGGGACAAAAGCTAGAGAATAAAAACCCAGAACACAGAGACGAAACAGAGACGAAAAAAACTCAGGGGAAGACAGGGGCAGATCGAAGCAGAGGAAAGGGAAGGCAAAACTCCTTCACAATTTTGGTAGCCGCAAACAGTAAAGGAAAACCGGAGGGAGCACAGGAGATCGATCAAATACCAGGAGCACGAGAACGAACCATTCGCTGAATCATAAGAACGAAAGAAAAAGGGAAAAACGGGCAGCAGACCAGGTAAGCAATCTGTTCTTCTCGCGCTCCTTTGTTAAATTGCATTTGCACTGTGCAAGTGAATTTTAATTCACTTGCACAGTGTAGCAACATGCATGGATTAGCACGCGTGTTGCTAGCCTAGCTGGGCCTAACCCAGCCCATATGGGCCGAGTACAAAAAATATATGCTGGGCTGGGTCTAGCCCAGCCCAGGCCAAAAAAATATATAAACAAATAAAAAAAACAGAAAAATAAAAAAGGATAGAAAAAATAAAAAATGTGTATGCACGAATAAAAATAATGTAAATTTATTGGTTTATTCACTGATGCCAGAGTCAGGAATAAAAATACCGGTTTAAATTTATATTATTTTTATTCGTTGTATTTTATTTTATTTAGCTAGAAAAATAAAAATATTTGCATTCGTAAAAAATAAATTTATTATTATTTATTTATTCACTGGTGCCAGAGTCGGGAATAAAATAAAATATTGATCTAATTTATTTTATAGCTACGTAATATTTACCAACGCCAAAGTTGGAAATATTTGTAGTTGAATATTCACTGGCGCCAGAGTCAAGAATATTATAAGCAAATTTCATAGCATAAACTAATAAACATTTAGCAATTTAAGACGAAACTAGCAATGCAGCCTGCCTTAGGTAGGACGTTTAAGGGGTGATAATATCTTCCCTTTTACGTAACCAGTCCCGAACCATAGAATCTCTGTTGATCAGTTAGGGTTCCTAGTGACCATAATACTAGGTGGCGACTCCTTAAACAAGAATATTCCCATCAAAGAACAGGATGCCAGAAATCCATTCTTTTCAAAGATTTAATTAAATTTTTAAGGCCGCCGCGATGTCGGGTGCGACACCCAAAAAATAATGAACAAAATCTGAGTCGCGAAGTTTAAATTCTGAGCTCAGTAGCTGGATGAGGCGTTTGATCATAAGAGAGTTACTACCCGTAAGTAGAATATCATCAACATAGACCAGAAGATAGAAAATATCAGTACCAATAAAGAAGATAAACAATGAGGTATCCAACTTGGAGGCACGAAAACCAATAGATAACATGAAATCATTCAGACGAGTGTACCAAGCCCGCGAAGCTTATTTTAAACCATATAAAGACTTATGCAATCGACACATGTGAGAGGGGAGAGTAGAATCAACAAAACCTGGAGGTTGTTTCATGTAGACCTCCTTAACAAGAACACCATTGAGGAAGGCATTATAGATATCAAGTTAATGAATTTTCCAATCACATGAAACAACAATGGAGAAGACTAATCTGACGGTCGCCTGTTTGTTAACAGGACTAAAGGTTTCAGAGTAATCAATACCTTCTTGCCGAGTGAAACCTCTAGCAACTAGACGCGCCTTATACCTCTTGATGCTACCATCAGATATGTGTTTAATCTTGTACACCCACTGACTACCAATAAAATTCATGGAAGGGTGAAATGACACTAAGGTCCAAGTTCTGTTTGCGTGTAAGGCCTGAATTTCCTCACGCATAGCACCATGCCACACCTCATACCTGTTAGCATCATTAAAAACAAGTGGTTCATGACTGGGAGGACAAACTACCCGGCTGAAAGAGGCAGCAGAGGTTTTACTAGTGGCAGTAGACAGCACTGTCTTGGGCTATTTAGGACGGAGGACCATGTGATGTTGATGAGCAGCTAGGCATGGAGAAGAACAGCCTATACCTGGAAGGTGCTAGAGAGGATATACGAAGAAACCTACACATAGTTGTAGACTAGCTAGAGAGTCAGTGGAGGGATTGGTCGGCAATGCAGACACTAGTGAGGCTGCGACAGAACTGGGTTGGTCTGCTACAAAACCAGGCTGCTTTGCTTCAGTAGACTTGAGAGCATGCACATCTAGCGATGGAGAACCTGTTTTTGCACAATGATCATTGGAGAGACAAGCATATGGTGACAGTATGGCAGTGTTGGGCAGTGATGAAGGGGTGGCAGAATCTGTGGGCAAATAGGTGGTCTGTTGATGTGCGGCAAAGGGCATAATTGAGTTATGGTTGGGGCCAGTTTGGGAAGTAGTAGGCTGAGAAAGTGGAGGAGGGTCCAAAAATGAAAGATAGGTAGGTGGTGTGGGAGGCACCGGTGAGGATGTTACCTGTTCAAAATTCAAAAACAAAAAGACATTTTCATGAAAACGAATAATATGACCAAAAGATTGATGTCTTCTCCCAAGTGCAGGAGTGTTGAAGTAATAAATAACCCGGCAAGACCGGGGTCGAACCACAGAAAGGTTAATTGTATAAATTATAAATAACAATACAACAACAACAAGAATAACAATAACAATAACAATAATAGTAATAATAATATTAACAGTAATTGTTGTTACTCAATTTTGGACCCCCACGTGCTGGAGATGGTGTATACTTTTTTTTAACAGAGTATAGGAGTTTAGCTCATGTTCGCCAGAAAATTGACAAAAGCACAAAAAGAGTTTAACTCATCAGGTTTTTTTTTAGGTTGATCAGGAGTCTTCATAATGCTGAATTCGTTCCTTTTTTATCTGGTCTTTAAGGTTGAATAAATCCTTCAGAATTTGCACTAAAAAATGGTTTTGCTGCTGTGGCAATTTTTTGTTCCAATTTAGGCTCTGATTCTGACTCGGCTTCGTACGATATCTGACCATCCTAGGTATATTCTGTCACTCATGACATGTTGAAAAATTAACGTACACCTTCATTAGGTCCTAGGGATCATATTTCTTAGGGCAGATTCTTAGTCAGATTTGGATGCTCAGCATTGTCAGATTAAGAACCTTTTTGACCAACTAGATTACTGTCAGTTTCTGTTCTATAAAAAGATTTTATCTCACTTTGACTACTTCATCAAAGTTGTAGTCCTAGATGCGTAGATGAATTTGAGCTTTTGAATCACTTGATTCCGATATCAGAGGCTCAAGATGTTCCCATTTGAATATCTAACATGAAGGCAGAGAGTACTGCCGCGAGAAGGATATTGACCCGAGTCTGCACTAAAAAAACTCTATTTTTGGCCTAGTTTTGTGATTTTTTTTCTTAGTTCATACTCTCAGTCATATCAGGATTCTCGGCATTCATCAGTTTTTGAGTTAGACCCGGGGATCCCTTTTGACCAACAAGATTACTGCCAGTTTCTGTTCTATAAAAAGATTTTATCTCACTTCGACTCCTTCATCAAAGTTGTAGTCCTAGATGAATTTGAGCTTTTGAATCACTTGATTCCAATATCAGAGGCTCAAGATGTTCCCGTTTGAATATCTAACGTGAAGGCAGAAAATTCTGCTGCGAGAAGGATATTGACCCGAGTCTGCACTAAAAAAACTCTATTTTTGGCCTAGTTTTGTGATTTTTTGTTCTTAGTTCGTACTCTCAGTCATATCAGGATTCTCGGTATTCGTCAGTTTTTGAGTTTAGACCTGGAGATCCCTTTTGACCAACCACATTACTACTAGATTCTGTTCTGTAAAAAGATTTTATCTAACTTCGACTCCTTTATCAAAGTTGTAGTCCTAGATGCGTAGAATAATTTTGGCTTTTGAATCACTTGATTCCGATATCAGAAGCTCAACATATTCCCATTTGAATATCTAATGTGAAGGCATAAAATTCTGCCGCGGGAAGGATATAGCCCAAGTTCGCGGGGCTGATTCGAAGGATTTTTTTGGGACCAAGGACCGAATCGAAAATTGTTAAAATGAGGGATTTAATTGAAGAAGGATATTGAAAGCTGGAAAGGGGGCAAGATCATCATAAATGACAGGATTTTTTCCACACCGAAATAAGGAAAATGAGACTTTGCAGCTGCACCCTCCATCTGATTTCTTTCCTTTTTCGCTACAAATTCCTGCTGTTTTTCCTTTATCATCATGCTTGAATTTTGGAGCTGCAACCACGTTTCTTGCCTCATTCCAAAGGGAGTAGCTGGCCCTATGGAAGGAAAGAAAATAGTCACACCCTCCTCTAAAATTGGAAAGAAATCAAACGTAAAGCACCAGCATAAAATCAGAATATTACAGCTTCCTTTTACGTTTTTTTACTGCAAATCAGTAGGGATTTACGTCCAAGGATAAATGCATTGAATCCTTTCTAAATGGAGACATATTTAGACTATATATAAGCCCCTCTAATGACCTAACTGGGGCAGCAAAAAGAAAAAAAAAGGGGAGCAGAAAAATAAGAAAAGAGAGGAGAGAATAGAGAACGGGAGAGAGACAGCAAAAGAAAACAAGAAAGAAGCCTTTGCTCCAAGTTTTTGCAAATAAAAATTGCAGAAACGGGAAAAGAACATTAGGAATCAATAGAGAAAGTGACGGAGGCATAGAGTAAAGAAGGAGGCAATAAGCAGACCCAAACACAGAAACATAAGAAGAAGGATAGACGCAGACCGAGCAACCATCACTCTTCCAACGCCACTGCAATTTCTTCATCGCCAGGATCCGCAGCAGGGACGAAGGAAGTGCAGGAACCCGTTGTAGAGGGACTGATGAAGATGCAGAGGAGAGAGAAAACCAAAAAAAATAGGCGCAAAAACAGAGCAGCAGGAAAATATTTGAAACGGACAAACACAGATCAACCATCACGCCTTCAACGTCGCTGCAGCTTCTTCGCTTCTGTTCCCAGGTCTGTTTTTCTCTTCACCCCGCAGCATGCATTTTTATGTTTTAAGTTTGCACTGTTCAAGTGAATTAATTCACTTGAACAGTATTTTATAAACTGCACCCCTTTTCTTTTTTTCTTTTTTTGTCCAACCGGGTCACTTGTTTGGGCAAGTGACCCAGCCGGACTTACTAACGTTTTCTTTTTTTTTTAAAATAAAATAAAGAGAAAGTGATTTATGATTTTTTTGGTATGTTTATTTTAAGGTCTGAATTCTTTTTATTATAAAAATATTAGTCTTGTGTTTAATACCCGGTTTTTTTTGTTTTTTTGATGCAATGTGATAAATATACATATATATCAAATTTGTTTTCTTATGTGTTGCATACGGCCAATACTCTAACATGTTTCGAATGTCTTTTTTTTTATATATACAAAAAATATTGGAAGTTTTTTCTAAAAAAACTGTTTTCGCATGGATTTCTTAAACACAACAAAAATTGTTTTTCTTGCATTTTTGGATTTTACAACATGTTTGTAAAACTCCAAAGGGTATTGGCCAATATTAAAAAAAATATAAAAATCTTATTTTGGGTAGGGGGAATTCATCTATTATTCACCGCTAATGTTTGGATAAAAAAATCCTTAAAGTACGAATATCCAAAATATTATTGGGAGTAATAAATCTGCACACATCCTTGAAAGAAGCCTTGATTATAATCGAGGCATTTCAAAAAAAAATTTTACTCCATAGTTTACGAGCCGTGAGAGTATAAAATATTAAAAAAATAGGTTTTTTTGCACCCTAGATTTCTAATTTTTTTGTCCCTCCTCCTTGCGATTTATGAGTCACAAACTCTTGAAATACTAAGGGAAAAATAAGCTTTCGAAGCACATGGAATCTCCTTGGATTTCTATCCTAATAAATTTTATTTCAATCAAACCTAGGAAAACTGATGTGATTAGAAACCACCAACACCATAGCAATTATAGAGCAAACCAAACACCAAGCAGCTTACCTTAGGGAGGGCGTACTAGGGGTGCTAATACCTTCCCTTTACGCAACCAGTCCCTTGCCTTAGAATCTCTGAAAGACTAGTTAGGGTTCCTAGTGACCATAATACTAGGTGGCGACTCCTTTACACAAAAAAGACCCTGAAATTCAATCGAAAGTCGCCGCTTCGCCGCGAGGGTGTGACAGTAATAATAATAATAATAATAATAATAGTACTCAGTACGTGGCGTTGTTATACCTGAGAATGATCTAAAAGATCGGGTCACAGGTTTCCAGCCTATAGACTGAGTTTATGAAAAGATCAAAGAGATATATTAAATAATATAAACAAATTTCTGATGTGAATGAACAAGGCAAGACCAACAATATCACGATCCTTGATCAAACACAGAGCATACTTAACGTACATAAAATATGACAAGAATGTAAATAATAGTAGTAGTAGTAGTAGTAGTAGTAGTAGTAGTAAAAAAGGAGAAGAGGAAGAAATTAATAAGAACTTTGAGATGGAAGATTACTATAAGGAATAAACAATGATAAAAACAAATGTTAAGGTTAGAGGATCCACTAATGGTATTTCAAACAAGTATAGTATAAACTCTTATTACTCAATTTGGAAACCACACATGAAGGAGGTTCCAATCAGATGATTTGTCATTAATAGCTCATTATAAATTGTTCACATGATCATATTAATTATCTTATTTACATAAGACTTAAGTTTTAAATATTGTCAAGAGTTCATGATGCTAACTTATGTTAATAACAAATCAAGTTCCTTTCATAGCATAGGTATAGGTAATACCATACGGTTCATATGGTTGGGCTATCAGAGTGCCAAGCATTTGTTGTACCAAGTGTTATACAACATAAATCTAGATTAACCATTTAACAAGCAAGGTATTAAGAATTAGTAAGATGAAAAAGATAAGACATGTTAATATTAAACATTAAGGTCATGTTGAGTTTACACTATACTTATTCTTACACCATTAGTTTAACCTTTTCACCTTGACATAATAAACTTAGCTAAACATAATGAAGAAGAGAAACATAAATAAACAAAACAAGAACATAAATAAGATACAAGTTAACTAAGGAAAAAAAAGGAAATGAAAAGCATAAACAAGATATTAATGAAAGCAAAACTTAAGAATTACAAAAAAAATATAAAGAGAGAGAGTAAGAGCAAGTTCTTGATCTGAACAACCAAGCCCCTAAATGCATGGCAAATGCCTCCTTTTATAGGCTAAAATTCAGAATTATTGATTTGATGACTAATTGTTGAGTGGGTGGCCAACTCTTGACTTGGTGAAAATCCTTATCTTTTTGTCTGAATAAAACGAAATTGCTAGCATCAGAATTGGGACCACTTGAAAACATGAAAGTTGTAGGAAATTGACTCAGATTTATAGGAAAAAAAAATAGAGGTCATTTGGACTTCTAGAACTCCAAATATGGGTCAAGCACTAAACAGTGTTCGGGCTGTAGGCCAGATTCAAACTTCTCTGTTGTTGCTATAATTTAGACTTGCAAACGACCTTCTTAGATCTTAGTGTCCACATGAAAGTTATAGGCCTATGTCTTACTGAATTTGTGTAAAAATTTGAGATCATTTTGACATCTAGAACTCGAGATATGACCCAATTACCGAGCTGTGTTCCAGTTTGGACTGCACCAACATCTCTTTTCTAAGTTTAGTCCTCTCTTTGTCCTTTCAATTTCCATACTTGAACTCATCAATCAATCCTTTGATTTATGTGATAGGCCTGCATTTAAGATGAACATTTACCATATATTAAGGTATTTTATAGTATCAGACTTGTTATTATAAAACATGCTTTAGTTAAGGAGTTATTGATACTTCAAGTGCAAAATGATGATATAAAACCTTGATAAATATGCACTTTTAAGTACTAATCAACGAATATGACGGGAGACATAAATATGATGGGATTCTAAATCAAGACAAAGATAACTAAGATGGGATGAGTTATAGCCTAAAAACACATATGGAGAGGACTGGAAATCTAATTTATAAGCATGATATGGACGCAAAAAGGAAAAACAAAGACACCCAAAAGTACATAGGAAATTATAATTAGGAGTACGCTGAAACAGACACTCAAACGGAGATGTATTTTGGAGAACAAAAGTAGGCGTCCGATTAATAAGATATACCGATGATTCAAAAGCATAGTTCCAAAATTGCAATGGGGCACTACAGTAGCCTAAAAGGGTTCGGCCAGTTTCGACAATATGTCGATGACAATGTTCAACAGTGCCATTTTGTTCTTAAGTATGAGGATAGATTAACCGATGATGAATACCAATTAGTTTGAACATATTTAATTTTAAGGGAAAACTGACGCTCAACAAGTGTTTGAAAACGTTGAAAAGTGGATACATCAGATTTCGCAACAAGCGGATAATACCATATATGTTTGGTATGCGCATTGACAAAAATAACTAAATAATGGAAGCCATCAGAAGAAAACATAGGAGTAGGACCCCAAACATCACTAAAAATTAAATCAAGTGGGGTAGAAGTTTTGTGACTTGCAGGTCGCAATGACAATCAGGACGACTTGCCTAAAGGAAAATCTTGACACTAAGCAAGAGAACGTCTAGAAGTACATACAATTTTATTTCTTGAAACTAACAAATTTAAAATACGAGGAGTTGGATGACCCAAACGACGATGCCACAGGTCAGTAGTCGCGGAGATGTAAGAAGACCAAAAAGCTTGAGGAACTGACATGGCGGAAGACTTGGAGAGGACATAGAGACCATCATTACTCTGACTAGAAAGGAGAACTTCCTTGGTGACGAGATACTTGACATAAAACATAGAAGTGTGAAATTCAAAATAAACATGATTGTCATGGCAGAATATTTGAACAGATAACAACGGTTTGGTAATATAAGGCACATGGAGAACATTAGATAACGTAAAATTGCGTTTTTGGGAATGTAATGTGGTATGTCCAATATGGGATATGTCAAGACCCTTACCGTCACCAACATGCAAATAATATTTACCTAGATAGGGTGCAGAATTGGTCAGAGATCTAAGATCAAGTGTGACGTGTTGATTTGTGCCGGTGTCGGGGAGCCAAGATGCAGCAGAAACATTCCCAACAACAAGATGATTAAAGGACTATTGAATGTTGTTGCGAAACTAGGGACAATTAGGAGTTGTGTGATCGAAACTATAGCACAAGTGGCAGTGGACATGCTGCTGTCCAGACCACTGCCCATCCCATGAGTTGCGCCTGGTCTGCTGTCAGTTGTTTGGCCGCCAGTCTGCAGTAGATTGGTCCCTGTTCTGGTGAGTGTAGTGGCTGTTTTTAGGACGCCAATTGCCTCCAGAGTGACCCTTATTGCGGCTAAAGTTGGGGCTATGATGAGACAGAGCAAGGTGAGTAGAAGGTGTTGGCAGCAGTGGTGGCTACTGAGGTAAAGAAGAAGACAACAGGGAGGTTGCAACATCCATGGTATGGAAGGAGTTCTTGTGCAGAAATTCATGGGTAAGAAGGTGGCTATGAAGATCAGCGTATGACAGCAATTCTGCCTTGGTTATGAGACTTGTTACCAAGTCTTTGAACTCGCCATGAAAGCCATGAAACACATAGAGATTGAAGTCTTCAAGAGACATAGGGTGACCAGCAGCAGACAATTCGTCAAATAACGATTTGGCTTGCTACATGTATATACTAATCAATGAGTAACCTTGTCGAAGGTCTTTAAAGGAGCCATGAAGTTGCATGATGCAAGAATTAGACAGAGAGGCACGCACTTTATCAAGAGTGCGCCAAACACAATGCGAGGTAGAACAATCTACCATGAGATGCAACACATCCACGAAGAGAGAGGAGAGTAAAGCACTCAAAATAAGTTGATCATGTTGCTTCCATTAAAGAAAAGAAGGGCTGATGATAGATGAAGAACCAACAGAGCTATCAAAAATAATATATGGAGTACACGGCATTGAGCCGTCAACGAAGTGAAAAACACCTTGATCAAGGAGATATGGCTTCATCTGCATTCGCCAATAGAGATAATTTGTGTTTGTAAGTTTCAACGAAACAACTTGGTGAGTTTCCATGAGAGGCAAATGAACGATAGATACTTGTGAGGAAGAATCAGAGACATGCTTTGCAAGTAGGGGCTACTGTTGGGGAGAAAAGACACCACTGACAGCAACTTGGGGATGGTTGGCCGGCTGTGCTGCACCATCGATGGAGAGAGAGAAGTCGGTGGCAGCAGTAGAATCCATGGAGAAAAAGCAGAGAGAGGGCCGGATGTAAAGAAAGGGAGGGAGAAAAAAGTTCTGATGACAGAAGGCTCTGATACCAAGTTGATAATAATTAGGAGACTTAACCTTTAGGTTAGCCAACCCTTTCTCTCTCTATATATAGGGCAATATATAGTAGTAATGGTGGAGGTTACCACACAATAGTATGATTACAATATTTTCTATATATAATATTTTCTATATAGGTACATTCTATAATAAATTAGGATATGGGAATAACAAATCGCTTCTTCTTGGACTCTCCACCACAAACTGTCAAGAAACCTTTTGGAGCACCCATTGATGTGGAAGCTGTAGAATGTCGAGGAACTCGCTTAGCGATAACAGTAGGCAAGCGAATACCCATGGTCATCTTGCTGAGGTATTTTTTCTGAAGAAACGTAACTATGTAAGTGCTAGGGAATTTAATAAGGTTTCATTTTTTAATTCAAGGAGATGATATCAATACACAATGCGAATGCTTGAGTTGTTGTGATAAAATGTGCTGGTATATATAGAGGAAAACATTTGTACAAAATCCTGTAAATAATATGGTCAGTGCACAGTAATCATTTGCTGGGGTCTGCTCATGATAGCTAATGAGCATAACATGGTCTGGTCTTCCAACTGTCAAGAAATATAGGGACCGATAGTGATTCATACCGTCAATATTGTTCCGACATATTGTTGGGAAGCAAAGCGACCTCCACAAAAACTTAACTGGGACCGGAAAGGGTATTTAATGCTGACTGAGATGCAAAACCAAGCGATCTCGGATTAGGTATATGCTGGATACAGTTAGTTGAAGTTTGGTAAATCAACCAACCCTTCGATTATCAGACAAGCTGTGGACTACTAGTTAGTACATGACAAGTCACAACCATTGCTTTTTTCACTGTCTCCCACGTTATATTCAACAAATAGAAACTCATCTATAATCTTTATTTCCACACATATCATTCATTCATTGAAAGTCCTGAACATGTCTCTCAAGCATATGTCCCTATTCCAAAAGTCAGTTGTGCGTTGTGTCAACATTTAATGTCCCACCATCCAATTTACAATCTTTAGCCTGGACCTCGATCAGGCTTATCTATGTACATGTGGTCGTAGGGCATTCTGGTGTTTAGACGTGTAGACATAGTAGGAGAGAGATGAATCCTCACTACCCTATTGTTGTTGATTAATTAGAAGGCAAGGTCACATGATCCCTCATGAGATGTCCTAAGCAGACCCTAGCAAATGATTTCTAGCCGCTCCAAATGCTGGAGGTTTTTGTTTTTCTTCATGCTATTTCTTCTATATATACCTAGATACGTACTGGTGTCTCAACCAAGTCATCACATTCTCCATTGAAATCTTTTCCTTAAGTGACAAACTCTCTTAAGTTCTTTTCTGAAAACATACATCAACAGTAACACCATGACTGGACATCTGGCTGCTACTCTAGCCAAACAAATTCTACGCCGATCTGTATGGAATGCAAGTAAACCAGCTTCGAGATCTTTAGATGTACCGAAAGGTTTCTTAGCTGTCTACATTG
The DNA here is from genome assembly GCF_005239225.2 of Populus alba. NCBI lineage: Eukaryota > Viridiplantae > Streptophyta > Magnoliopsida > Malpighiales > Salicaceae > Populus > Populus alba. The sequence goes on along the minus strand of NC_133287.1, from coordinate 17,770,685 downwards.
GCGAAAGAGAGAAGAAGCGATTTGTAGTTCCAGTGTCCTATCTGAATGAGCCTTCATTTCAAGATTTGCTTACTAAAGCTGAAGAGGAGTTTGGTTTTAATCATCCAATGGGTGGTTTGACAATTCCTTGCAGAGAAGATAAATTCATTGATGTCCTTTCCAGCTTGAGCAGATCATAAATAGAGGCAATCATACTAACCAGATAGAACAAATTTGTATGGCATAAATTGCCATTTTGATGTAAATACTTTCTGTTATAGAATCAAACTATTTCAACAAATGAGAAACCTTCTTTGATTCCTCAGTTTCGTTTAACAAAACTTAATAAAACTATTTCATCAATCCAATATCATTGAAAGTTATCAATATGATGATTGCGTTAACTGATAGAAATGGCCGAAAATATTAAATCAAATATTTATTTGGTTTGACCTATAAGATTCCATGTCGCCATTGATTGTTTAAACTCTGCCTTGCCCTTCTCACGCCCTCTTTTATTTATGTTTGTTTAACCTTGGTTAGTCTTTCTCTAACACTGTTCAGAAGTTCATGCTTAAATAGATATGGCCAGTACCACAATGAATACACAACAAGGCTCAATATATTTGGCCAAATAAATCTTCCTGGGGTTAGCATTGTTGCTTTCTGTCAACATACAGGAAAAAGTCTCTCTTGGTGGCAACCACATTTCTTTTTTCTTTTTTATTTTCTTATGATGGTTCGTGGCTAGAAACAATCATATTGTCAATGACCAGCATTAATTTCATCATCTGCAGCGCCAACAAGATTTCTGAAATGTGGGATAGGTTCTAAGAGGAAGGGGCATTGCCACCGGCTTCACATGCTCTTCACAAGGCCTTGTCTAGCAAGAATTTGTTTTTATTTTTTTTTCTTTTGTTTTTCTGGTGATCCATGTATGAGTTTTTGCTACAGCACTAAATGCTGGTGAAGGTTGCAGATTTATCAAGGCAAACCTTTCTGTTTTTAACCACACATCTCAATGGAAATTTCTAACAAGACAAATTTGGTCCAGGGGACCCCTTCACATCATTACCAACAATAACAAACTAGATGTCTGAAGCATGTCCTGCATTCTAATTTCATCCACAGAAAAAATCCTCTTTCTGCAATTCATGAATTTGAAGTGGGCCACTCTTTTATGACTGTCTCCAAGAACTGCTTAGGCATAATGTGTACCAACAAAGTATACTGATTTAATTCATTATAATTTTCTTGATGATGAGTTGCAAGACAGGACCATGTGATCCTTCAGCTGCTTATGTCTGTAAGCAAACCCCACTTAGACTGCTTCTCCTCTCATCCACACTTCATAGATTTTCCACGTACTAAATCCATCTATATATATAAATGCATCTCCCCACAACCACATCAAGTCCTCACATTCTCTCATAGAAAGCAAATCCTCCTCCACATTACTCTAAGATCATCTTTTTTCTAGCAGAATAATACAGATCACACAATGGCCATCCTTCTTAAGGGTATCATGACTGCTAAGCAAATTCTCCGTCGGTCAAATTTGCTTGCCAACCAAGCAACCGAAGTTCCTAAAGGCTTCTTTGCGGTCTATGTTGGAGAGAGCCAAAAGAAAAGATTCACTGTTCCAATCTCATTCTTGAATCAACCTTCATTCCAAGAATTGCTAAGAATAGCCGAAGAAGAATTCGGATATAATCATCCGATGGACGGTCTTACACTTCCTTGCCGAGAAGATACCTTTATTGACATCATTTCAGGCTTGAATTTATCATAACACAGAGCAGGAATTAATTTGCTTCAAAACTTTTGTACATCATTTACTTTTGGTAGAGACAAATGGGATGGGAAATGTCCACCCATAATAGAATTTATTAATACAGATCTGCAGAGTTGCTCTCACTTTCTCACTGTCATTATTCAAAATTAGAAAATTGTCTCAAAGATCTATGATCCTGACTTGAAAATCTTGATACCTATGCTGAAAAAACTATAAGACCACTCTTAATTTAAAACAAATGGATAATCCATCATCAGAATAAAAATTGCTCGGTAATTAGTAAATTGTTAAATAAATTCACTTAAAATAAGGTAAAACCACGCTTTTATGGTCGATTTTATGATTTTATGTGAAATATAAATACTACCAGTTGAAGAGAAATTAGAGGCTTAACCTATTAGTTAGCCAAGCTTTCCTATTTATACATTTAAAGCAATATACAATAGTTAATGTAGAGATTAGAACACTAGATTAATCTAATAATATTTCCTAGATACATATAGTCTATAATATGCTCCCTTAAACTGAGGGTGGAGTATCAACACGAAACTTAAGCCATTTAGTTCTCAATTCTCTTCCTTTATCTATCTTCAAACTGAAAATGCAGTAAAAGAAGTAGTAGGAAGTGGCTTAGTAAAAGCATCTACAAGTTGATCCTAAGAAGAGATAAAAGGAATCTGAATCTCTTTATTGGCAACCCTGTAACATACAGAATGATAATTAATGTCAACATGTTTTGTACGAGCATGAAATATAGGATTCGCAGACAAAAAATTAGCACCGAGATTATCACACCAAATGGTAAGAGCAGAATTATGAGTAATCTGTAGATCTAACAATAAATATTAAAGCTAGATAATCTCAACAGTGTCATCTACTAAGGCTTTATACTCGACCTCGGTAGAAAAACGAGAAGTCATGCGTTGCTTGCTTGATTTCCATGAAATCGGTGTATGACCAAAGAAGACAAGGTAACCACCTGTAGACTTGCGATCATCAAGACAACCCACATAGTCTGCATTCGTAAGGCCATGTAAATCATAAGAGGAGTTACGAGTGATATGTAAGCCATAAGAGACTGTACCCCGAAGATAACGCATAATGCGTTTAATGGCAGCCCAATGGGAATATGTAGGAGCATGCATAAACTGACAGCTCTGTTAATAGCAAAGAAAATGTTTGGTCTCATAAAAATGAGTTATTGAAGAGCACCAATGATTTGATGAAACTATGTAGGATCATAAATAAAGCAATCATGCATCACTGTAACTTTGGAGGTAGAAATAAGAGTATCAACAGGTTTGCATGAGGTCATACCAGCTCAAGTAAGTATGTCAAGAATATGCTTATCTTGTCATTACATCAGACCCGTACTGGTGGATTTAACCTCAATTCTGAAAAAGCAATGAACAACTCCTAAGTCTTGTCACACGTCACCCGCGCGATGATCTGTTGGCGATATTTTTTCTATTTCTTTGCTTGGTTTGGGGTCTTGGGAGTCGCCACCTAGTATTTCATTGAGGGTTACTAGGAATCCCGAATTTATTGATCTTTATCAGAGAATCGAGGGTAAGGGATTAGTTGTGGTTAGGGAAGGTATCAGCGCCCCTAACACACCCTACCTAAGGTAAGCTACTTTATGGTTTGATATGATTTGAAAATTTGAAATATTAATTAAATTATAAAGCTTTAATAAATCAATTATTAAATCCCAGAACATATGTAGAAACATGTTCTTACATTTTCATGGAAAGTACAACATGATTTTATTTGTCCTTGATATATTTAATCATATTTAAATTAAACACTTAATTTTTTTTTTGTCTTTTTGATTTTTATAATTCAATATCATAAATAAAAAATACACACACACACACTTTTTTTTTTTTTTTTTTTCTTACACATCCCTTTTACATGTAAAACAAATAACAAAAATTCAAAAATCAAATACAATTTAAAAATTACAAAATAAACCCCAAAAACTCCAGGAATTGCTAGGAACATCTTCTGGGATCCGCCAGAACAGTGGTGAAACTTTATGGGCTCAGAAAACAGGAGGGTCTGTAACAGCCTCCTCCCCTTTTCCCTTCCTTACCGGCGGTGGGAAACGTCACCTACAAAACATCCAAAAACGCAATAGATAGTCTGTTTTAGTTTTATTTTTTTCTTCTCATATCTGGTTCCTTAGGGTCTGTTGCCCAAAGTTCATCCCCTGTAGCAGATCTAGTTGTTGGGCATCGTCGGTGCTGATGGCAGCTGGACCTCGGTCCAGGTTTGCTACACGGGTTAGAGTCGGAGGAGAACTGGTTGCTGATGGGTTTGCTAGTGCCAGATTCTGCCGAAGTTTGGCGAGTTGATAGCTGATTTAGAAGGAAAGAGCTGAGGGCTGGTCCCCTGTGTTAGTGGGCGGCAGTGTTGTCTTGGCCGTGAGGGAGAGCGAAGGCTGGTGGAGGGGCACGGCAGCTGGCTTTGGGTCACAAAGTAGGGGCCAGCGGTAGGGAGAGGGAGGCAGTGGATGTCATGGGTCTGTTAGGATGTGGCCTTAGGTTACACAGTCATTATTAATTTTGGGTTGTTAAGATGACCTGATCATGGGTCTTAGGAAAATAGGATTGTTATGTAGTCTTTAATTGGGAGTTACGTTGGAGTCCGTTACAGAGTAGTATTAATTATGGTTTGTCAATTATTGCTTAATTTCAGTAATTGTTTAACTATTTAAGTTATGAGATTTAATAAGAACGCAAGCATAATTTTATCAATACAGAGTACTAGGAGGACTTACCCCCTCGAAGTGGCTATTCAATTATTCTTTACTGAGTGGTATCTTACAAGTGGTATCAGAGTCGTTCAATCCATGGTTGATGGGCATAATACACGTTATTCACAACTTGTGGAATCTTTGGCTTCAGTGAGGCAAACTCAAGAAATTCAGCACCAAAATCAGGAAGCCTTGCAATAGGCAATTGAAGGCTTGACGAACCAATTGCAACTGGTGGTTGCTAATGTGGACACCTTGGTCCTTACCCACGGGAAGCAGACAGAGGATACTCCATCTGGGTCAAGGTCCCACATGCAAAATCCTTTATTTGAAGAACAGGGTGGCATTCAAACATGGGCTATTCATCTTGACTTTTCTAAGTTTAATGGTGAAGAACCCAATGGTTGGATTTATCGTGCTAATCAATTTTTTACTTATCATCAAACCAACCCTCATCATCGAGTCCTCTTGGCTTCTTTTCACATGGAGGGTAAAGCCCTCACTTGGTTTCATGATTTAGAGGCCTCGGGAAGCATCATTAGTTGGGATGGCTTCACACAATCCTTACTTACCAGGTTTGGCCCTTCCATTTTGGATGATCCAATGGAGACTCTTACAAGGCTACGTCAAACTACAACTGTGGAGGCTTACAAGCCCCAATTTGAGATCTTATCTAATCAACTTAAAGGGTTGGCAAAACCATACAAGCTCAAATGTTTTTTAAGTGGCTTACGAGAGGACATTCGTTTCATGGTTCGTATGTTAAATCCCTCTAACCTCACAGTGGCTTTTGGTATGGCAAAAATGCAGGAGGAAAATGTGGCTGCTTTCGGGCGGAGTTCACGGTTGGGATTTACTTCCCCACGTCCAATTCCTAACTCACCTACATCAGATATGAAGGCACTTGTTCCAATCCAACACTTGTCCCAGTACAAATGAAAGAGAGGAGAGCAAGGGGATTATGTTACAATTGTGATGAAAAGTGGGGGCCGGGCCACAAATTTATTTATAATGGAATGTGAGGATTCAGAGGGGGAAGAGCTGCAACCCATTCAGTAGCCTCGACTTGTGGAAGAAATTGATAGTCTTTTAAGAGGAAGTGAGGTGAATTCAGAAACAGTACCCATAATTTCATGGACCCCTCAATTCAACAACGAGCGCATCTTCACTTACAATCAACAACAAGACTCTTGGTGAGAGTAGCCAATGGGGACAGTTTGTGCAGTATAGGGAAATGTGTGGATATTCCATTCCACATGCAGGGTAACACTTATCACACAGATTTTTATGTTTTGACTTTGGGTGGTTGTGATATTGTGTTAGGAGTTCAATGGCTCAGTACCTTAGGGCCTATTTTATGGGATTTTGTTAAATTACACATGGAATTTAATCTCTTGAATTCTAGGCATGTTTTACAGGGCATTACACCCACATAAGTTTCCTTGATGAATGGGGAGTAGTTTGGAAAGGCTATGAATCAAGACAAGTAGGGTTTGGTATTACAGCTACTTCCACCTGATGCACTTTGCATTTTTACTCTTGCAACTGAAGCCTTCTTTGTTAATTTACTTGACCAATTCCAGGAAGTTTTTGGTGAACCCACTGGACTTCCACCAAATCGCGACCATAATCACAATATTTTTCTCCAGCTAGGGGCTAAACCAGTATGTGTGGGACCATATCGCTACCCTTATTTTCAAAAAACTGAAATTGAAAAACTTGTTAATGACATGCTTAGTTCGAGTATCATTCGTCCTAGTCATAGTCCCTTTTCTTCTCCAGTTCTTTTAGTTCGTAAACATGATGGTAGTTGGCGTCTTTGTGTTGATTATAGAGCCTTGAATAAAGACACCATTAAGGCCAAATTTCCTATTCCTATTGTGGATGAACTTCTAGATGAGTTGCATGGGGCAACTATCTTCAGTAAATTAGACTTACATTCTGGGTATCATCAAATTCGAGTTAACCCTAAGGATATCCCAAAAACTGCTTTCCGCACTCATGAAGGCCATTACGAATTTCTCGTAATGCCTTTCGGCCTTACAAATGCTCCAGCCACTTTTCAATCTCTCATGAATCATATTTTTAAGCCCTTCTTGTGAAAATTCGTGCTAGTTTTCTTTGATGACATTCTTATTTATAGCACAAATTTGGAAGAGCATCAGCACCATTTAACAGTGGTATTGAATATTTTAGAAAATCACCAGCTTTTTGCAAAAAAATCTAAGTGTTCCTTTGGTTGTCAAGAGATTGAATATCTTGGTCATTTAATCTCTAAAAATGGAGTTCGGGCTGATCCTAAAAAAAATTGAATCTATGTTAAATTGGCCTTTCCCTTCCACCCTTAAATCTTTAAGGGGCTTTCTTGGTCTAACGGGGTATTATCCCAAATTCATCAAAGGTTATGGTTCTATTGCTGCTCCTTTAACTTCTTTACTCCGAAAAAATTCCTTTGAGTGGACCCCTACAGCCAAAGAAGCTTTCACTGCCCTTAAGAATGTTGTAACCAACCCCCCTATCTTAATTCTTCCTGATTTTACTAAACCCTTTATTATTCAATGTGATGCTTCTGGTTGTGGTGTAGGTGCTGTTTTGATGCAACAAGAAAGACCCATTGCCTTTATGAGTCAGGTTATTCATGGGAAGGCCTTGCATCTCTCTACATATGAAAAGGAGCTCATGGCTTTGGTTTTGGTAGTCAAGAAGTGGCGTTCTTATGTTTTGGGGCAAACTTTTCGAGTGCAGATGGACCATCAAAGTCCTAAGTACCTACTTGAACAGAAAGTAGGGACACCCATGCAGAAAAAATGGCTAACTAAATTGTTAGGTTTTGATTTTTTGGTGGAATACAAGAAAGGCAAAGAAAATCTGGTCGTTGATGCCTTGTCCAGGAAATTTGACAATGCTCCAGCAATGCTGACTGCCTTGTCATTCCCTGCTAATAACTGGATTTCAAAATTACGAGACTTATATTCAAAGGATCCCAAATTACAAAAACTGATTTCTGACTTTGCAAGGCACAATTTGGATGAGACCAAATATGACATGAAGGATGGGTTGTTATTTTACAAGGGCAGACTGTATATTAGTGATTATAGTGTTCTCAAGAATCAGTTGCTCCACTTATCTCACGGAAGCCCTTAGGCAGGCCACTCAGGATTCCATAAAACTCTATCTTGGGCTAGAGCTAATTTTTATTGGATGTGCATGAAGGCTGACATTAAGAATTTCATTAAAGAGTGTGATATCTGCCAACGCAACAAAAATGAGACCATCCACCCTTTGCCTATTCCTACAAAGGTATGGGCAGATATCTCCTTAGACTTTATTGAGGGGTTGCCTCTTTCTAATGGGTTCAATGTGATTTTGGTTGTGGTTGATAGATTGAGTAAGTATGCGCATTTCATCTCAGTTGCGCACCCTTACACTACCACTAAGATTGCACATATTTTTATTGCTAATATTTTTAAACTGCATGGAATGCCTATATCTATTGTCAGTGATAGAGACCCTGTGTTCACTAGCTTATTTTGGAAGGAGCTGTTCAAATTGCATGGGACTGAGCTCAAATTTTCGTCGGCTTATCATCCCCAAACGGATGGTCAAACAGAGATTGTGAATAAATGTGTGGAGCAGTATTTACGGTGTTTTTCTGGGGATAAGCCTAAGGAGTGGTCACGCTGGTTGCCTCTTGCAGAATGGTGGTATAATACCAACATTAATGCTTCTACTAAACTCTCACCATTTGAGGCAGTTTACGGATACCCACCCCCACCTTTGTTGGCTCATTCGCCAGGGACAGCTGCAGTTCAGTCTGTGGAAGACACCCTGAACAGTCGTGATCAGACTCTTACAAAGCTTCTTCTTTTCAGTTTTGAAGAAGAAGCTTGGTGCTCGAAATATGCTGGTGACTACTATTCCTCCATTAACTGTTGGAGGTGGTCCACAAGAGGAGCCTGAAGAAATCTTGCAGTGATGCCTCAAAAAGAAGAATGGGCATGCTGTCAGCGGGCTGTTAGTTAAATGGAAGGGGCTGGAGGTCAATGATGCCTCCTGGGTTGAATTTTATAAGCTGCAAAAAGACTTCCCTGACCTTAAGGGCAAGGTCTTCTGATGGAGGAGGGATTGTCATGGGTCTGTTAGGACGTGGCCTTAGGTTACGCAGTCATTATTAATTTTGGGTTGTTAAGATGACCTGATCGTGGGTCTTGGGAAAATAGGACTGTTATGTAGTCATTAATTGGGAGTTACATTGGAGTCCGTTACAGAGTAGTATTAATTATGGGTTGTCAATTGTCGCTTAATTTCAGTAATTGTTTTACTATTTAAGTTATGAGATTTAATAAGAACGCAAGCATAATTTTATCAATACAGGGTACTAGGAGGACTTAGCCCCCTCGAAGTGGCTATTCAATTATTCTTTACCGAGTGGTATCTTACAGTGGAGGCCGGTGTGTAGGGGAGCTGGTTTGTTTGGCTAAAAGTGAGAGGGAGAATAGAAGCTGGCTGTCGCTTCTCTCAGCGTTGGTGGGTTCTCTCGGGTTGGCTTTCCCAAGGCCAAGGGAGGAGGTGGCTGGAGAGGTTGCCAAAGGAGAAGAAGATGGGGGCGAGGGCTATTTTGCTTTGATCTTCTAGTTTTTCAAAAGGGCTACCTTGGTTTCAAAGGATGGTGGCAGCCTCTGTGTTTGGGAGGAAACAGAATCAAAGAAGATGGGGGCGGTGGCTGTGAGTGAGAGGGTAGGTTTTAGGGGTCCCCCTCGGGTCAATCTCTTTTTTTCTCCCCGTGTCAATTTTTTTCTCCCCCGGTCTTTTCATTGTAGCTTAGTATTTATAGGATAAGTTTTGCTAGGTTTCTAAACTAGTCCCCCAACTTTTCTTTTCTTTCTTTTTTTGTAAATTTTGATTTTTCTTATTTTTTTGGTATTTTTTAAAGCAAGCAATATCAACGTCGACTCAACAAGAAAAATCAGTGATTGTAAAATTAACGCGTTAAAAGTTGAACGCATTCAAAACCTTTGAAAATTTAAATTCTTTTGAGATGACGTTGAAAATGCTAAAAACGATGCAAATACATCAAAAATATATTTTTTGGGTATTTCTTTTTTTTTTTTTGCTATTTTTTATTTTTCTGAAAATTTATAAAAAATATGAGTCAAAAATTGGGTAGCAACAAGTCTCAAAGCTTAAACTTTGAAACCAGTAACTGTATTAGTCTTTGAAGAATAATAGAGTTGGTACCCATAAGCAGGATATCATCAACATAACCCAGAAGGTAAAAGATATCAGCACATGCTAACAAGATAAATAATGACGTGTCAATCTTTAAAGTGTGAAAGCCAAGAGAAAGCAGAAAATCACTCAAACGAGTGTACCATGCCTACAGAGCCTGCTTCAAACCATATAAAGACTCATGTAACCTACACAAATGATAAGAACGAATGGCACTTTAGATCATAAAGGATTCAGCTTCAAGTTTAAAGGTGAAGTACTAAAGGTGAGTAAAGGTGTTATGATTGTGATGAAGGGACAAAGAATGCCGGGAAATAATTATAGACGGCTAGGTACCACATTTATAGGTGGAGTTGCAGTCATAGAGTTTAAGTCAGATAACACAGTCTTGTGACACATGTGATTAGGCCATATGGGTGAGCATGGGATAATAGAGCTTCATAACAAGATTCTATTAAAAGGTGTCAAAATATGCAAACTTTATTTATACAAGTATTGTGTTATTGCAAAAACAGAATAAGGGATTCTTGACTATGTTCATACATATGTTCGGGGTCTAGTAAGGGTAGCATTACATGGAGGATATATGTTTTTCGTGATTTTTGTTAATATGAAAGTTTTGGGTGTACTTCATGCAATATAAGTCAGTAATGTTTGCCAAGTTTGAAAAGCAAAAGTAAAAAACCAGACAGGAAGGAAGATCAAATAACTCAAGTTAGACAATGGTAGTACACCTTCAAAGTTCATTGAGTTGTGTGAGCAACATGGGATTAAAAGACACTTTACAGTACACGTACAAGACACCATAACAAAATGGTGTAACAAAAAAGATGAATAAAACATAAGCTGAAAAGGCCTCGCAACATAAAAGTGTATATATAAAAGGCCTCGCAACATATTTGGCCTCACAGGTCGAAACCTTCCTGAGGATAGCATTGATGCTCTTTTTCTGTTCCTGGTGGCACCCACATTTCAAATTCAATGGCTGGAAACAGTTACCGACATTAACTTCGTCATTTGCAGTTGCATCAAGATATTCTGAAATGCAGGATAGGTTCTAAAAAGGGTGAAGCTGTGCCACGTACTTCATATGCACTTCACATGGTTTTGTCTAGCAAGTTTTTGTCCCTTTTACTTTTCCTGGTGCTACATGTTCGAATATATTGCAAGAGCAATAAATGCTGATAATCCATGTTCATACTGCTGATTTAGAAAAGCTTTCTAATTTACAAGACAAATGTGGTCCATAAGACCTCTACCCATCATTACAACAACAAAAAAAAAAAACTTAGACGTCTGAAGTATGCCCTGAACTCTAAAAGGTCGTCCACAGAAATGATCCTTCTATATCGTTCAACTCTAATTCAAGAGGGTAGATGTCTCAAGGTTGTCTGCAGGCAGTATTCAAATGGTCACAACTTAAGATGGACTTCATAATAGCTAACTCCTTGAATTTCAAGTGGGTCCTGAGTAGATTGTTTTTCTCAAAAAATGCTGGGGACATTATGTTATCAGTCTTGCTTTTGAGACAATACCATGTGATCCTTCACTACTTCATGTCTCTCATTAGACCCCATCCAAATGACCATACACCAGTAGATCCATTATCCACAATGGTGCTCTTCTTTTGTTTTTGTGATCTTTCCTCCATATATACAGCACTCAATTACCTTGTCAATCCAACTCAAGCCTTCACATTCTCATCAAGAATCAGAGTTTTCTGTTCCTTTCTAAAATCCTAACAATCTTCTTGTTGTTCTTACATTTACATCCAAACAAAATGATGGCTATTCGCTTGCCTCGTATTCTTCAAGCTAAGCAAAATCTTCTTCGAGGATCATCTCCAGCTAGGGATGTTCGAAAGGGCTATGTTGCAGTATATGTTGGAGAAGAAGAGAAGAAAAGATTTGTGATTCCAGTGTCACACTTGAACCAGCCTTCATTTCAAGAGCTGCTAAGTAAAGCTGAAGAGGAATTTGGATTTGATCATCAAATGGGTGGTCTCACAATTCCTTGTCGAGAAGACATCTTCATCGATCTCACTTCTCGCTTAAATGGGTCATAAAAGGGACAGATTAACATATATTAGAGAAAACAATTTTGTAGCATACTTTACGCATCATGTATAGATTGTAAGCAGTGTTTCAAGAGATTATGTATTATGAAATCTTTTGAACTTTCACAAATATTTTCATCTTCTTCGATTTGTTTATTCATTTAGTTTCCACGATTTCACGACTAAGCTTACTATAAATCAAGAAATTAAATTTAATGCTTTAAAGTTATCACCAAAGATAAAAAGAAAACAAGTTCGAAGAAAACACCGCCAACAAGTGTTTGAAAATGTTGAAAAGTGAAAAATACATCAGATTTTGCAACAAGCAGATAATACCATATATGTTTGTTATGTACATTGACAAAAATAACAAAATAATGGAAGCCATTAGAAGAAAAAATAGGAGCAGGACCCCAAACATCATTAAAAGTTAAATCAAGTGGGGTAGAACTTTTGTGACCCATAGGTCGCAAAGAGAATTGAGACGACTTGCCTAAAGGAAAAACTTGACACTAAGTAAGAGAACGTCTAGAAGTACATGTGATTTTATTTCTGGAAATTAACAAATTTAAAATACTAGGTTTTGGATGACCCAAACGACGATGCCATAGGTCGGCAATCACGGAGATGCAAAAAGACCAAAAAGCTTGAGGAACTGATATTGCAGAAGACTCAGAGAGGACATAGAGACCATCATTACTCTGACCGAAAAGGAGAACTTCCTTGGTGATGAGATACTTAACATAAAACATAGAAGTGTGAAATTCAAAATAAACATGATTCTCATGGCAGAATATTTGAACAGATAACAACGGTTTGAGTAATGTGAGGCCATTGGAGAACATTAGATAATGTAAAATTGCGTTTTGGAGAATGCAATGTAGTATGCCCAATATGGGATATGTCAAGGCCATTACCATCACCAACATTCAAATAATATTTACCAAGATAGCATGCAAAATTGGTCAGAGATCCAAGATCAAGTGTGACGTGTTGATTTGCGCCAATGTCGGGGAGCCAAGATGTAGCATAAACATTCCCAACAACAAGATGAGTAGAGGATTGTTGGGTGCTATTGCGAAACTAGGGACAACGGGGAGCTCTGTGATCGAAGCTATAGCATAATTGGCAGTAGACATGCTGCTGTCCAGACTACTGCCTAGCCCCTGAGTTGCGCCGGTCTGCTGCCAAATGTTTGGCCACCTTATCTGCAACAGATTGGCCCATGTTCTGGTGAGTGTAGCAGTTGTTGTTTTGAAGCCAATTGCCTCAAGAGTGACCCTTGTTGCGTCTGAAATGGGGGTTGTGATGAGATAGAGCAAGGTGAGAAGAAGGTGTTGACAATAGTGGTGGCTACTATGGTAGAGAAGAAGACAACAAAGAGGTTGCGACATCTATGGTATGGAAGGATTTCTTGTGCAGAAATTCATGGGTAAGAAGGTGGCTGTGAAGATAAGCATATGATAGCGGTTCTGCCTTGTTTAGGAGACTAGTTACCAAGTTTTTGAACTCGCCATGAAGGCCATGAAACACATAAAGATTGAAGTTTTCAAGAGACATAGGGTGACTAGTAGCAGACAATTCATCAAATAATGATTTGGCTTGCTGCATGTATATACGAATCGATGAGTCACCTTGCTGAAGGTCTTGAAAGGAGCCATGAAGTTGCATGCATGATGTGAGAATTAGATGGAGAGGCAAGCACTTTCTCAAGACTGCGCCAAACACAATGTGAGGTAGAACAATCTACCATGAGATGCAGCACATCCACGAAGAGAGAGGAGAGTAAAACACTCAAAATAAATTTATCATATTGCTTCTATTGAACAAAATAATTTGATCAATACACAATGCGAATGCTTGAGTTGTTGTGATAAAATGTGCTGGTATATATAGAGGAAAACATTTGTACAAAATCCTGGTATATAAAAGGTGTCAAAATATGCAAACTTTATTTATAAAGGTATTGTGTTCTTGGAAAAACAGAATAAGGGATTCTTGACTATGTTCATACATATATTCGGGGTCTAGTAAGTGTAGCATCACATGAAGGATATATGTATTTCGTGATTTTTGTTGATGACTATTCACGAAAGTTTTGGGTGTACTTCATGCGATATAAGTCAGTTATGTTTGCCAAGTTTGAAAAGCAAAGGTAAAACACCAGACAGGAAGGAAGATCAAATAACTCAAGTTAGACAATGGTAGTACACCTTCAAAGTTCATTGAGTTGTGTGAGCAACATGGGATTAAGAGACACTTCCAGTAGACGTGCAAGACACCATAACAAAAAGGTGTAACAAAAAAGATAATAAAACATTAGCTGAAAAGGCCTCGCAATATAAAAGTGAATAGATAAAAGGCCTCGCAACATATTTGGCCTCACAGGTTGAAACTTTCCTGAGGATAGCATTGATGCTCCTTTTCTGTTGCTGGTGGCACCCACGTTTCAAATTCAATGGCTGGAAAGTACAGTTACCGACATTAACTTCGTCATTTGCAGTTGCATCAAGATATTCTGAAATGCAGGATAGGTTCTAAAAAGGGTGAAGCAGTGCCACGCACTTCATATGCACTTCACATGGTTTTGTCTAGCAAGTTTTTGTCCCTTTTACTTTTCCTGGTGCTACATGTTCGAATATATTACTAGAGCAATAAATGCTGATAATCCATGTTCATACTGCTGATTTAGAAAAGCTTTCTAATTTACAAGACAAATGTGGTCCATAAGACCTCTACCCATCATTACAACAAAAAAAAGAAAACAAGAACATAGACGTCTGAAGCATGCCCTGCACTCTAAGAGGTCGTCCACAGAAACGATCCTTCTATATCGTACAACTCTAATTCAAGAGGGTAGATGTCTCAAGGTTGTCTGCAGTATTCAAATGGTCACAACTTAAGATGGACTTCATAATAGCTAACTCCTTGAATTTCAAGTGGGTCCTGAGTAGATTGTTTTTCTCAAAAATTGCTGGGGACATTATGTTATCAGTCTTGCTTTTGAGACAATACCATGTGATCCTTCACTACTTCATGTCTCTCATTAGACCCCATCCAAATGACCATACACCAGTAGATCCATTATCCACAATGGTGCTCTTCTTTTGTTTTCGTGATCTTTCCTCTATATATACAGAACATAATTACCTTGTCTTTCCTCTTCTTTTGGAGTGGCAGGAGGCTGGCAAGAACACATTCTTCTAAAATACCGACCTCACTTTATAAATGGTATCCCTGAGTTTGCAGGTTCTTTATCTCCAACTTGGCATGGCATTGTTTCGGCAATCTTCTCAACACAAAACATAGCCAATCTTTTACATGCAAATGTCGGGTTCAAGGTGGGTGACGGGAGGAACATCCGGTTTTGGACTGACTCTTGGCTCGGCTCTGCAACCAATCTCCAACTCTTATTCCCCAGACTTTATAACCTCTCCTTGCAGCAAAACACCAACCTTGCAGATATATACAATTTGACAGATGCATCTTTTAAACCTTTCCTGGAGAAGAACCCTTCGGCCTCGTGAGAACTGCCAAAGGGAGAGCTTGATCGCAGAGGTGCAGCGTGGTCTCCTTTTCTCAGATGGTGCAGACTGCAAGTTATGGAAATTCCACAGCTCTGGCATGTACTCAGCTCAATCAGGTCGCCTCTTCTTTGATAGTCTATCGGTCACTGAAAATAATCACTCCCTTACTCTGCTATGGAATGGTTATGCCCCCCCAAAAGTGGATGTGTTCATTTGGCTTCTTCTTCATGGAGGTTTGAGTACAAGAAGTTTTTTAGCTGAGAGGAGAATCATAAATTATGAGGAATCTCACTGCCCATTCTGCTGCAAGGAAACCGAGACAATTAATCATCTTTTCCATTGGTGTCCTATAACATGGTCTCTTTGGGGTCGTTTCTTGAAATGGTTCGGGTGCTCAGGTTGTCTACACAAAGACCCAAATCAAAATCTGCAGGAATGGTCCGGATTGATTAATGGAAAATTTCAGCGTCGTGCTATTACACTCCTCTGTAAAGGTCTGTATTGGTCAATTTGGATAGCGCGCAACCGCCTAATCTTCGAATCCAAGGCTCCTGATTGGGATATGATTTTTGATCTCACTTTTCACCGTTTGGCTTTCTGGTTGAAGTCCTCAGTTACAAATTTCAGCTATACAGGCTCAGATCTTTTTAGAAATCCTGAATGTATTATGAACTGGACTAACTAATTAAGTCCCTCATCACTTTGGTCTTTTCTTTCTTCATATTCCCATTGTATTCTATCTTTCGTTCAGCCCCACTTACTTGATGGGGCTGCTTATTTAATATATAATTATCTCGTTTACTATCAAAAAAAAAAAAAAAAAATCCAACTCAAGCCTTCACATTCTCATCAATAATCAGAGTTTTCTGTTCCTTACTAAAATCCTAACAATCTTCTTGTTGTTCTTATTTACATCCAAACAAAATGATGGCTATTCGTTTGCCTCGTATTCTTCAAGCTAAGCAAAATCTTCTTCGAGGATCATCTCCAGCTAGGGATGTTCGAAAAGGCTATGTTGCAGTATATGTTGGAGAAGAAGAGAAGAAAAGATTTGTGATTCCAGTGTCACACTTGAACCAGCCTTCATTTCAAGAGCTGCTAAGTAAAGCTGAAGAGGAATTTGGATTTGATCATCAAATGGGTGGTCTCACAATTCCTTGTCGGGAAGACATCTTCATCGATCTCACTTCTCGCTTAAATGGGTCATAAAAGGGACAGATTAACATATATTAGAGAAAACAATTTTGTAGCATACTTTACGCATCATGTACAGATTGTAAGCAGTGTCACAAGAGATTATGTATTATGAAATCTTTTGAAGTTCCACAAATCTTTTCATCTTCTTCGATTTGTTTATTCATTTAGTTTCCACGATTTCATGACTAAGCTTACTATAAATCAAGAAATTAAATTTACTGCTCGAAAGTTATCACCAAAGATAAAAAGAAAAAAAGTTCAAAGAAAACACTGCCAAGCACTTGTATCAAGGGTCATTACCATATGTGGGAAAAATTTAACTATTGCCACTTCCACGTCCACTACCGCATCCGCCTCTGCGCCGACGCTGCAGCCTCCCCCATTATGATGAAACTTCCGTAATGACGGTGATGGTTTTCACTGACACCACTAGGTTCACTCATGAAGGCAACCCACTGACTAGATGATTCATAGATGATTTCTTTTGATTAAATGCAATATTTGACTTCTTACAAAAAAGCGTTCTTGGATAGCGAGGAAAGCAGAGCACTCAGAATGAGTTGATCCTATTATTTGCAACGAAGAAAGAACTGATTTACCTGAAGAGAGGTGCCATTAGCAGCAAGAACATGTGGAGAGGGGTTGGAGTTGGAGTCATCAACAAAGCCAAAAACTCCTTGGCCTAGGAGATATGGCTTCATCTACATTCGCCAATAGAAATAATTGGTGTTTACTTACTTGAGAGAGATGACTTGGTGAGTGTGGGAGAGGAAGACAATAACAACGACAGGGGCGGCAGAAACTACATCAGAAGAGGGTTGCAATAGGGAGTATTATTGGGGTTGAAGAAGGCGTGACTACCAGCTATAGGCTGCAACCACGGCAGAACAGAGGCAGAGGAAGACAGTGGTGCTAAGGCAAGGGAGAGAATCGGCACCACTGGTGCTGCAGCAGTAGAGGTAGTAGGCGGCTGTGATGAGGAGTCCATTGCAGAGAGAGGAGAGGAGGTGTTTTAGTTTATTTAGGGCTCTAATACAAAATTAAGAATAATAAAATGGCTTAAGTTGTGCCTTAGCCAATGTCTCCTATATTTATGTGTGTGTGTGCGTGTGTGATAGAACATGGTAGTAATTGTAGGAATCACAATATTAGAATAATCCTACATTAATTTATATACATATATATACATGTTATACTATATATTCTATAATATAATCAACATGTATAAATTATTTACATTGCATGCATATTAAAAATTATTTAACTCACCCAAAAAATTAAAAGCAAAAGACAAACATGCGTAGAATTGGAGACTATTAAGGGTCGCTAGAAGAAATGTCAGCAAAGCCTATAACGAATACATAAAATATTAAAAAAAAAAAAAACTCAAAATATAAAACATAAAAGATTATAATTCTAAGAGTGAGACCAAAATATAATTATAAAACAAAAACATATCCATCATATTAGTCCCAAACATTTCTCAAATTGACCAAACCAACAAAAAGTTATCAATCCCTCCTGTTTGGTCAACCAGTAACCAGAATTGACCAACCACTCAACCAATACCATTAAGCCAACCAATTGATTGGTTCAGACAAATCAGTTGATTGGCTGATTAGGATTTCAGAATCCTGATATATTAGTTTTCCAAAATTCAACATTTTCGTCAAAAACCCATAATTTCAGTTTTAATATCAGTTTGTTTTAAGACAAACTAACACCCTAAAACATCAATTAAACATCTCAAACCATCCAGCTTTCAAATCAACATATTCAACATCATAAAATCCCAAAATACTTATTTAATCCACAAACTATCAAAATCATCCTAGAACATGCTTCTTATAAATCAATTCAGATTGTCTTTAACCCACATATGTTAACATCCATATACTGATTATTCACCTATTCAAATGCTACTAAAGATATGATGTTTAATCAATAATAAAAAACAATAGAAGATGGAGTCATGATACTTGTTTCTTCAAACCCTTCTTAAAATCCAAGAGCTTAAGTTTAGATAAAGCTGAATTCTTTGGTATATGAGGGGAGAAAAGTTACGCTAGGAGAAGTAAGAAGAGAAGGGAAAATCAATTATCGAAAAAATTATCTTTAAATACATAAGTTAGGTTGGGTTCTTGGATTTAGGCTATACTTGGGTTTAGATAGGCCGAAACATGGTTCTTACAAAACAAGTGACTAGCTAAGCTTTATTTGAATATATCAAACATTGGATGTCCTAGCATGTACCTAATCCAAAAATCAGTTTTCCATGTGTCTCAAGATTGAATTTTCCAACCTTTTAACTTACTATCTTTTATGTGGTCATAGGGCATGCTAGTGCTTAGACACGTAGACATGGTAGGAGGGATATGAATCCTCACTACCTTATATTTGCTGATTAGTTAGAAGGCAAGGCCACTTGATTCTCTACTGAGATGTCCTAAGCAGACCTCAGCGAATGGATTTTGCCCACTCACTTCAAATGTTACAGGATTTCTTTCCTACCTGCTATTCTTCTATATATATTAAGTTATTGGAATCACAAGGCACAACCAACATAAGTCAGCTCATTCTCACTTGTACCCTTTCCTTAAGTAACAGAATATATTTTTTTTCTATTAATCATCTTCCACAAAGATACAACAACACTCAACATAAACACCATGGCCAAACATTTTCCTGTTGTTCTTGCCAAACAAATTCTACGCCGATCTGTGTGGATTACAAATAAATCAGCTTCAAGATCTTCAGATGTACCAAAAGGTTTCTTTGCTATATACGTTGGCGAAATGGATAAGAAACGATTTGTAGTTCCAATATCCTATCTGAATGAGCCTTCATTTCAAGATTTGCTAGGTAACTGCAAAATTCAGGTAATTAGATTCGATAATGGAACTAAATACACTTATGAAAATTTGAATAGATTTTGTGAAGATGCAGGCATTGAACACCAACTAACAACATCATATTCTTCACAACAAAACGGTGTTGTGGAAAGAAAAAACAAGACAATGATGGAGATGACGAGATGCTTGCTTCATGATAAAGGACTGCCTAAGAAATTCTAGGCTGAGGCAGCTAATACATCAATATTCTTGTTGAATAGATTGCCAACAAAAGCCCTGCAAACAAGGACTCCGTTTGAAGCCTGGTTTGGCTATAAACCACAGCTAATTAATCTGAAGATATTTGGTTGTTTATGTTACTCTTATATTCCTTAAAATAAGAGAGACAAAGTGGATAAGAAGGCTGAAGCTGAAATTTTTGTAGGCTATAGTGCTGTTGCAAAAGCCTACATAATCTATATACCTCAAAGAAACAAAGTAATCATCAGCAGGGATGTTCAGTTTTTCGAATCTAACAGCTGGGATTGGAAAGATGAAAAGCATATTGAAGATCAAAATCAGAAGAATGAAATAGATGATGTACCTGTGAGAGGAACCAGAACTCTTGTTGACATCTATCAAATATGCAATGTTGCTGCAATAGAACCTACAAATTATAAAGCTACAACTAATTAAAAATTGTTAGATGCAATGAAGGAGGAGCTAAAGATGATTGAAAAGAATCAAACATGGGAATTGGTGGACATACATCAACACAAAAAAGCCATAGGAGTCAAATGGATTTTTAGGACCAAATTGAATTCTGATGGTTCTGTGAGTAAATACAAGGCAAGTCTGGTTGTCAAGGGATATGCTCAGATGTTTGGGGTGGATTTTCTTGAAACATTTGCTCTAGTTGCAAGGATGGATACAACAAGGATGTTGTTGGTATTTGCTGCACAAAAAGGCTGGACTTTACATCAAATGGATGTAAAGTCAACTTTTTTGAATGGTTACTTGGAGGAATAAATCTTTGTTGAACAACCTGAAGGTTTTTATGTTGCAGGACAAAAGAATCAGGTATATCAACTAAAAAAAGCCTTATATGACTTAAAGCTAGCTCCAAGAAGCTGGTACAACAAGATTGATGCTTACTTGCAGAACTTAGGCTTTATAAGAAGTTCAAGTGAATCTACTCTTTACATAAAAGGAGTTGAAGGATAGATACTTGTTGTATCTCTTTATGTTGATGATTTGCTGATAACAGGAAGCTGTAGAGAGCAAATTGACAAGTTCAAAGAAGAGATGAAGTCTGTTTTTGAAATGACAGACCTTGGAGGGATGACATTCTTTCTTGGCATGCAAATATTTCAAAAACAAAATGAAATATTTCTGTGTCAGCAAAAATATGCAAAGGAAATTCTCAAGAAGTTCAACATGGAGCAATGCAAGCCAACTACAACACAAATGAATCAAAAGGAGAGGTTCTGCAAGGAAGATGGAGCTGGAAAAGTGGATGAAAAGCTATACAAAAGCCTAATAGGTTGTCTAATGTATTTGACAGCAACCAGACCAGACATCATACATGCTGTAAATCTATTATCTAGATATATGAATTGTGCAAGTGAAATTCATTTTAAAGCAGCAAAGAGAATCCTCAAATACATAAAAGGCACAACTGATTATGGGATCAAATTCATTCAAGTTGGAAAATTCAATCTTCATTGGTACTCTAACAGTGACTGGGTAGGAAACATTGATGACATGAGAAGCACCTCTGGTTATTGCTTTAGCTTTGGTTCAGGTGCTTTTTCATGGAGCTCAAAGAAACAAGAAATTGTTGCTCAATCTACAGCAGAAGTTGAATATGTTGTTGTCACTGCCTCTGCAAACCAAGCAGTTTGGATCAGGAAACTATTGGCAGATTTGAATCCAAAGCAAAATGAAGCACACAACTGTTTGTGGACAACCAAGCTGCAAAATCGATCTCAAATAATCCAATATTTCATGGCAGAACAAAACATTTCAACATTAAATTTTTCTTTCTAAAAGAAGTTCAACAAGAAGGATCGAGAAGTAAAGTTGCTTTACTGCAAAATAGAGGAACAACATGCAGACATCTTAACAAAAGCACTTTCTAAGCTCAAGTTTGAGTATTTGAGACAGAAGTTGAGAGTTTGCAGCTTCAGAGTCAAGGAGGAGAATTGTTGACCAAGAATGACTCTAGAAGTAAAATAAAATCTCAATAGAATTTGAGTTTGTTTACAATATTAGAGTTTGTTTATTGTTGCTATTCTAATGGCTATTTTTATTCCATGTAACAGAAAATCAGATATCCTAGGAGAATATCTTGCAATTTTGTTTTTTCTTATTGTATAAATAATGGTATTGAAATTCAATAAAGTAGTGTGTTCTGTTATAATTACAATAAGAAAGTTTGGTTTTCTCTTCATTATATACAGCAAACACCCATGGTCTTCTTGCTGAGGTATTTTTTCTGAAGAAACGTAACTATGTAAGAGCTAGGGAATTGATATCAACATACAATGCGAATGCTTGAGCTGTTGTGATAAAATGTGCTGGTATATATAGAGGAAAACATTTGTACAAAATCCTGAAAATAATATGGTGAGTGCACAATTATTATTTGCTGGGGTCTGCTCATGATATAGCCTAAGAGCATCACATGGTCTGGTCTTCCAACTGGTCAAGAAATAGAGGGACCGATAGTGATTCATACCGTCAATATTGTTCCGACATGTTGTTGGGAAGCAAGACGACCTCTACAAAAATTGAACTGGGACCTGAAAGGGTAGTTAATGCTGAAGGAGATGCAAAACCAAGTGATCTCGGATTAGGTATATGCTGGATACAATTAGTTGAAGTTTGATAAATCAATTAACCCTTCGATTATCAGACAAGCTGTGGACTACTAGTTAGTACCTGACAAGTCACAACCATTGTATTTTCACTGTCGACTCCCACGTTATATACAACCACTAGAAACTCATCATATTCATTTAAGGAGTTTTCCTTCTCCGTGTAGGTTGTATCTTGCTTGACTACGGCTCGTCTATAATCTTTATTTCAACACATACCATTCATTCATTGAATGTCCTGAACATGTCTCTCAAGAATATGTCCCTATCCAAAATTCAATTTTGCGTTGTGTCAACATTTAATGTCCCACCATCCAATTTACAATCTTTAGCCTGGACCTCAATCAGGCCTATCTATGTGGTCGTAGATAAGCCTATTGTACGTGAGAGATGAATCCTCACTACTGAAAAGAGTGAATAAAAGAGAGAATTTGCTCGACTGATTTTCATTGATGTCAGAGTGCTAATTTATACAACTTTGCTAACTGTTTTCTACAAGTCTATCACTTCCTACAATTACGCTGTCATAGCTACAATTCAGCAGAACTCTAATATCAGTAGAACTCTAAGGGAAACTAACTATAATTAAGGAATACAAACGGGAAACAAATACTTGTTAAAGGATATGACAGATTTGACTTTCCAACACTCCCCCTCAAGTTGGAGAGTGGATGTCTTGCAATCCCAACTTGCGAACCATAGGTATAAAAAATTCCTTTCCCAAAGCCTTGGTCAAAATGTCAGCTAGCTGATTTTCAGAACTCACAAATCTTGTTTCCACAGAACCGTCTTGAATCTTATCTCTTATAAAATGACAATCCATCTCTATGTGCCTTGTACGTTCATGAAAAATAGGATTCGCTGCTACGTGTATTGCAGCCATATTGTCACAATATAACAATGTAGACTCTTGATGCAAAACGTCCAAATCTCGAAGTAAATAACGAAGCCATGTCAATTCACAATAAGCTCCTGTCATTGCACGATACTCTGCTTCGGCTGAAGAAAGGGAGACTGTTTTCTGGCGCTTCGACCTCCATGAGATTAACGAGGGGCCTAGAAATACACAGTATCCTGTAGTTGATCTTCTTGTAAGAGGGCATCCTGCCCAATCAAAATCAAAGTAAGCTCACAGCCGAAGATCACTGGTTGAGGAGAAGAAGAGGCCTTGGCCAGGCGCAGATTTTAGATACCGCACAACCCGTAAAGCTACTTCCAAATGATCCTTTCGAGGTTGATGCATAAACCTGCTTAATATGTGAACAGAATATGTAATATCTGGCCTTGAAACTGTGAGATATATTAATGTCCCAACTAATTGCCTATATCGTTCTGGATTTTTGAGTAGTTCACTCTTGTCAGACAATTTCAAACCACGTTCCATGGGGGTATTGATGGGAGCTGCCCCTAATAAATCTGCATCCTTAATGATTTCCAATGCATACTTCCGTTGAGAAATAAAAATACCAGTCCTAGATGTAGAAATCTCAATACCAAGGAAATACTTCAATTTACCAAGGTCTTTAAGATGAAATTTATTATGCAAGAACTTCTTGATATCAGTTATACTCATGGGATCATTGCCAATAATTAAAATGTCGTCAACATATATCAAAAGAGCAGTAAAAGACTTGCCTTGCTTTCTGATGAACAAAGAGTAATCAGCTTTCTATTGTTCATACCCTGCTGAACGGATAGCCTCAGAGACTTTGGTAAACCATTGACGAGATGCCTGTTTCAACCTATATAATGACTTGTGGAGACGACAAAACAAGTGTTCCTCCCCCTGTCTCCGAAGCCCCGGCGGTGGAGACATGTAAATTTCTTCGTGGAGGTCACCATGGAGAAAGGAATTATTAACATCGAGTTGATGAAGAGACCAGCCACGGGCAGCAGCTAGAGCCAATAAACAACGAACAGAGATGATCTTGGCTGTTGGAGAGAAAGTATCCTGATAATCAATCCCCTCCAATTGAGTGAAACCTTTTGCCACAAGACGAGCTTTATACCGCTCGATTGATCCATCAGACTTATGTTTGATCTTGAAAACCCAACGACAACCAATGGGAGTCTTACCAGCCGGAAGAGGAGTCAGAGACCAAGTGCCATTAGCTTTGAGAGCCTGTAATTCTGATTGCATTGCTTCTTGCCACTCAAGGTGAGCGGCTGCCTCAGAATAAGACTTGGGTCGGCCAGCGCCGGTGATGATGGGTCAGACGGCGCCGATTCGATGGAGGTTGTTTGTGGTACGAGAGGTGAAGTGGGTTCTGTTTGGGTAATGGGAGGCGGTGGAGATTTGGTGGGGATATGGTCAAAAACTGAGTCAAAAGGATCATGGGTCAGTAATGGAATAAGGCCAGAATTGTGGTCCAACAAAGGTGCAACAGAATTAGGCTTGACAGAGGCATATGGAAAAATATTTTCATGAAATTTCACATCCCGGCTAGTAAAAACATTTTGGTTGATAAATCGAATAATTTGTATGCTTTTTGACCCAGGGGATAGCCAATGAAGATGGAAGGCAGAGCACGACGATCAAATTTGTGAGAAGTGTGAACATTGGTGGCATAAGCAAGACAACCGAATACTCGGAGATGAGAATAAGAGGGTGGTTTTGAATAAAGAAGTTCAAAAGGAGTTTTGAAAGAGATAACCGGTGAAGGTAACCGATTGATGATGTGGACAGCGGTGAGAGCACATTCTCCCCAAAATTGTGAAGGGAGTTGAGCATGAAATTTTAAAGCACGAGCCACTTCTAAGATGTGACGATGTTTGCGTTCCACAACCCCATTTTGTTGAGGAGTGTAAACACAAGAATGTTGAAAAATGACACCATTATCTTGAAAAAAAGAACGAAGTGAGATAAATTCCCCACCATTGTCACTTCGAAAAGTTTTAATGCGAGATTCAAATTGAGTGAAAACATAACTAAAAAAGTGTTTTAAAATTGGTTGTGCTTCATTTTTTTGACGCATTAAAAAAATCCATGTGAAACGTGTATAATCGTCAACAATGGTAAGAAAATAATTAGCACCGGAAATAGAAGAATGCTGATAACGACCCCAAATATCACAATGTATAATATCAAATGGCTTTGTAGAGGAAATAGTACTTGTACCAAAAGGTAAATGACTCTGCTTAGCCAAAGGACATGTATGGCAAGCATTTTTTGACTCAACAGAAAAATTTAAAATTTTTTTAGCAATGAAACTTAAGTGAGAGGGTGATACATGGCCTAAGCGACTATGCCAGAGGTCGGTGGATGAAATGGTTAGGTTGCATGCAGGTCGGTTTGTAGATGAGGGAAGGTTGGTCAGAGATTTTTCTGTCGCTAGTGCCACCAAATAGTATAGTCCGTTATGTTGTTTACCCAAACCAATCATCCTCCTCGTAGCCAGATCCTGCAAAATACACCAATAAGGAAAAAAAGTCACTGAGCAATTTAGACTCCTTGTCAAACGACTAACTGACATCAAATCAACTTTGAATGTAGGCACAAATAACACATCATGCAGGTAATAGACCGAATTCAGAGGCAAAGATCCTTTTGCAATAATATTTGCTTTGTCTCCGCTAGGCAGCAACACAGGTGGTAATGGGCAGTTTTTATTTTTATACAACAACTTGGATGAAGAAGTAATATGATCCGTTGCCCCACTGTCAATAATCCAGTTTGTTGAATTGAGTTTGGACAAACCTGGCTTTGTTACCGCATTCGCTTTGGAACCAGAACTGTCGTCGTGATTGTCAAGAAGTGACAAAAGTTGCTTGAGTTGGGTTTCTGATAATGAAACCGTAGGCCTTACCTCATCGTTGTGTGACACCTCCGATACCTGATTAGCAGCAGAAAATCCTTTACAGTGATTTGAAATTGGGCCTGAATGCATTCTTGTCTTGGGATGTCCTGATGGGTACCCGTGTAATTTAAAGCATTTTTGAACCCAATGGCCCATTTCATCACAATGAGTGCACTGAGGTCGTCCCCTTCCTGATCCAAAACGGTGCCGATCTTGGTCAAAACGTCGTTCTCCTGTTGGTCGAACATCCTGAGACTGAGACGAGCGGTTCGCTGGGGATTGATATGGGCGATCTGGTCCTGAAACAAATTTTGGTTTTCCTCAGTTGTTGTGACGCACCGCCATAGCAGCGCTCCCTCCAAGTTCAGTTGCGGTCTGTGTAACACTGAGGAGTCTTTGTTTTTCGTCTTGAGAGACTAAAGAATAAGCTTGGCGGATGGAAGGCAGAGGATTCATCAAAAGGATTTGACCGCGAATAGCAGAGTAAGTCTCATTCAAACCCATTAGGAACTGCATTAATTTTTGTTGATCTGCCTGTGCTCCATGTGTTGCGTCTGAATATGAAGCCAATTCATCCCATAAGCCTTTCAACTTCGTGTAATAGGCAGAGACAAATAGTTGTTCTTGACGAAGATAAACAATATCTCGCTGAATCTCGAAGATGCGAGGTGCATTGCTTTGAGAAAATCGCTCACGTAGATCTTCCCAAACTTCATGAGCGGTAGAATAATAGATCACACTGTCTGCAATTTCTGGATTTAGGGTATTGACGGTCCAGGAATGAACCATGTCATTACATCGCGACCAAGTCGCATAGCCTTCAGGATCAGCCTTTTCTGAAGGAGCTTCGATAGAACGATTGACAAATCCGAGTTTGTTCTTGGAGTTCAAGGCTAAAGTCATAGCCCTTTTCCAACCAGAGTAATTGTCTCCATTCAAAGATTTGGAGACTAGAACCAATCCTGGATGATCCGAGTGATGAGTGAAATAAGGATTCGAGATGTCAGATTTGGAGAAATTTGATGAAAAATCTGATTTAGATGAACCAGAGGAGGCAGCAGTATTGCCAGAATTTGACAGAGGTGTTTGTAGAACTTCATCGTTAGCCATAACAGTAAAGAAAAAAAAACAAGAAGATGTCTATACGAGAGATTGGAGTGTAGAGATGAGTTAGGATCTCAACTTTGCTCTGATACCATGAAAAGAGAGAATAAAAGAGAGAATTTGCTCGACTGATTTTCATTGATGTCAGAGTGCTAATTTATACAACTTTGCTAACTGTTTTCTACAAGTCTATCACTTCCTACAATTACGCTGTCATAGCTACAATTCAGCAGAACTCTAATATCAGTAGAACTCTAAGGGAAACTAACTATAATTAAGGAATACAAATGGGAAACAAATACTTGTTAAAGGATATGACAGATTTGACTTTCCAACAACTACCCTATTGTTGTTGATTAATTAGGAGGCAAGGTCACATGATCCTTCATGAGATGTCCTAAGCAGACCCTAACAAATGATTTCTAGCCGCTCCAAATGCAGGAGGTTTTTGTTTTTCTTCATGCTATTTCTTCTATATATACCTAGATACGTACTGGTGTCTCAACCAAGTCATCACATTCTCATTGAAATCTTTTCCTTAAGTGACAAACTCTCTTAAGTTCTTTTCTGAAAACATACATCAACAGTAACACCATGACTGGACATCTGGCTGCTACTCTAGCCAAACAAATTCTACGCCGATCTGTATGGAATGCAAGTAAACCAGCTTCGAGATCTTTAGATGTACCGAAAGGTTTCTTAGCTGTCTACATTGGCGAAAGAGAGAAGAAGCGATTTGTAGTTCCAGTGTCCTATCTGAATTAGCCTTCATTTCAAGATTTGCTTACTAAAGCTGAAGAGGAGTTTGGTTTTAATCATCCAATGGGTGGTTTGACAATTCCTTGCAGAGAAGATAAATTCATTGATGTCCTTTCCAGCTTGAGCAGATCATAAATAGAGGCAATCATACTAACCAGATAGAACAAATTTGTATGGCATAAATTGCCATTTTGATGTAAATACTTTCTGTTATAGAATCAAACTATTTCAACAAATGAGAAACCTTCTTTGATTCCTCAGTTTCGTTTAACAAAACTTAATAAAACTATTTCATCAATCCAATATCATTGAAAGTTATCAATATGATGATTGCGTTAACTGATAGAAATGGCCGAAAATATTAAATCAATTATTTATTTGGTTTGACCTATAAGATTCCATGTCGCCATTGATTGTTTAACTCTGCCTTGCCCTTCTCACGCCCTCTTTTATTTATGTTTGTTTAACCTTGGTTAGTCTTTCTCTAACACTGTTCAGAAGTTCATGCTTAAATAGATATGGCCAGTACCACAATGAATACAAAACAAGGCTCAATATATTTCGCCAAATAAATCTTCCTGGGGTTAGCATTGTTGCTTTCTGTCAACATACAGGAAAAAGTCTCTCTTGGTGGCAACCACATTTCTTTTTTCTTTTTTATTTTCTTATGATGGTTCATGGCTAGAAACAATCATATTGTCAATGACCAGCATTAATTTCATCATCTGCAGCGCCAACAAGATTTCTGAAATGTGGGATAGGTTCTAAGAGGAAGGGGCATTGCCACCGGCTTCACATGCTCTTCACAAGGCCTTGTCTAGCAAGAATTTGTTTTTATTGTTTTTTCTTTTGTTTTTCTGG
The DNA here is from genome assembly GCF_005239225.2 of Populus alba. NCBI lineage: Eukaryota > Viridiplantae > Streptophyta > Magnoliopsida > Malpighiales > Salicaceae > Populus > Populus alba. The sequence continues at coordinate 17,741,913 of NC_133287.1, read as the reverse complement.
TGATCCATGTATGAGTTTTTGCTACAGCACTAAATGCTGGTGAAGGTTGCAGATTTATCAAGGCAAACCTTTCTATTTTTAACCACACATCTCAATGGAAATTTCTAACAAGACAAATTTGGTCCAGGGGACCCCTTCACATCATTACCAACAATAACAAACTAGATGTCTGAAGCATGTCCTGCATTCTAATTTCATCCACAGAAAAAATCCTCTTTCTGCAATTCATGAATTTGAAGTGGGCCACTCTTTTATGATTGTCTCCAAGAACTGCTTAGGCATAATGTGTACCAACAAAGTATACTGATTTAATTCATTATAATTTTCTTGATGATGAGTTGCAAGACAGGACCATGTGATCCTTCAGCTGCTTATGTCTGTAAGCAAACCCCACTTAGGCTGCTTCTCCTCTCATCCACACTTCATAGATTTTCCACGTACTAAATCCATCTATATATATAAATGCATCTCCCCACAACCACATCAAGTCCTCACATTCTCTCATAGAAAGCAAATCCTCCTCCATATTACTCTAAGATCATCTTTTTTCTAGCAGAATAATACAGATCACACAATGGCCATCCTTCTTAAGGGTATCATGACTGCTAAGCAAATTCTCCGTCGGTCAAATTTGCTTGCTAACCAAGCAACCGAAGTTCCTAAAGGCTTCTTTGCGGTCTATGTTGGAGAGAGCCAAAAGAAAAGATTCACTGTTCCAATCTCATTCTTGAATCAACCTTCATTCCAAGAATTGCTAAGAATAGCCGAAGAAGAATTCGGATATAATCATCCGATGGGCGGTCTTACACTTCCTTGCCGAGAAGATACCTTTATTGACATCATTTCAGGCTTGAATTTATCATAACACAGAGCAGGAATTAATTTGCTTCAAAACTTTTGTACATCATTTACTTTTGGTAGAGACAAATGGGATGGGAAATGTCCACCCATAATAGAATTTATTAATACAGATCTGCAGAGTTGCTCTCACTTTCTCACTGTCATTATTCAAAATTAGAAAATTGTCTCAAAGATCTATGATCCTGACTTGAAAATCTTGATACCTATGCTGAAAAAACTATAAGACCACTCTTAATTTAAAACAAATGGATAATCCATCATCAGAATAAAAATTGCTCGGTAATTAGTAAATTGTTAAATAAATTCACTTAAAATCAGGTAAAACCACGCTTTTATGGTCGATTTTATGATTTTATGTGAAATATAAATACTACCAGTTGAAGAGAAATTAGAGTCTTAACCTATTAGCTAGCCAACCTTTCCTATCTATACATGTAGGGCAATATACAATAGTTATTGTAGAGATTACAACACTAGATTAATCCAATAATATTTCCTAGACATATATAGTCTATAATATGCTCCTTTAATCTGATGGTGAAGGATCGACCCGAAACTTGAACTGAAAAACAGTAAAAGAAGTAATAGGAAGTGACTTAGTAAAGACATCTACAAGTTGATCCTAAGAAGAGATAAAAGGAATCTGAATCTCCTTAATGGCAACCCTATCATGTACATAATGATAATTATCGTCAACATGTTTTGTACGAGCATGAAAGATAGGATTTGCAGACAAATAAGTAGCACCGAGATTATCACACTAAATGGTAAGAGCAGAACTAGGAGTAATCTGCAGATTTGACAATAAATATAGAAGCCAGATAACCTCAACAGTGTTGTCTACTAAGGTTTTATACTCGAACTCGATAGAAAAGCGAGCAACCATACATTGCTTGCTTGATTTCCATGAAATTGGTGTATGACCAAAGAACACAAGGTAACCACTCGTAGACTTGTGATCATCAAGACTACCCACCTAGTCTGCATTCGTAAGGCCATGTAAAGCAAAAAAGGAGCTACGAGTGATATGTAAGCCATAAGAGACTGTACCCCGAAGATAACGCATAATGCGTTTAACGGCAGCCCAATGGGAATCTATAAGAGCATGCATAAACTGATAGCTCTATTAATAGCAAAGCAAATGTCTGGTCTCATAAAAGTGAGGTCTTGAAGAGCACCAATGATTTGATGAAATTGTGTAGGATCATAAAATAAGCAATCATACATCACTGTAACTTCGGAGGTAGAAATAGGAGTATCAATAGGTTTGCAAGAGGTCATACCAGCTAGAGTAAGTATGTCAAGAATATACTTATTTTTTCATAGAATTAGACCCATACTGGTGGATTTAACCTCAAATATGAAAAAAATAATGAACAACTCCTAAGTCTCCAAGCTTAAAATCTGAAATCAGTGACTCTATTAGTCTTTGAAGCATAATAGAGTTGCTACCCGTAAGTAGGATATCATCAACATAAACCAGAAGGTAAAAGATATCAGCACACGCAAACAAGATAAATAATGACATGTCAACCTTCAAAGTGTGAAAGCTAAGAGAAAGCATAAAATCAAACGAGTGTATCATGCCTACGAAGCGTGCTTCAAACCATATAAAGACTTATGTAACCAGCACACATAAGAAGAACGAATGGGGTCAACAAAACTTATAGGTTGTTGCATGTAGACCTCTTCGGCAAGTACACCATTGAGGAAAGCATTATGTATATCGAGTTGATGAATCATCCAACCACGTGAAACTGTAATGGAGAAAACCAACTTAATAGTTGCTTGCTTAATGACAGAGATATGCTTTTTGTTTCATCCAGTTCAGATCATCCCACATATTCTTGCATAATGGATTTGGCATGTTCTTATCGCACGACTCTAAATAAAGATTTGTTTAAGAACTACATGTTAGTTAATTCTGATTCTATTATGATAGGTAATGATGATCCACGCAAAGTTGTTTGAATAGAAAATATCAAAATTAAAATGTTTGGTAGTGATGTTGGAACTTTGTGTGATGTTAAACATATAACAAATTTAAGGAAGAATCTGATTATATTGGGCACTTTAGATCATAAAGGATTCAACTTCAAGTTTGAAGGTGAAGTACTGAAGGTGAGTAAAAGTGTTATGACTATGATGAAGGGACAAAGATTACCAAGAAATATTTATAGACGGGTAGGTACCACATTTATAGGTGGAGTTGCAATCATAGAGTTTAAGTAAGATAACATAGTCTTGTGACACATGTGATTAGGCCATATGGGTTCATAACAAGATTATATTAAAAGGTGTCAAAATATGCAAACTTTATTAATACAGGTATTGTGTTCTTGGAAAAACAAAATAAGGTGCACTTCAAGATAGCCACACTCAATACAAGGGATTCTTGACTATGCTCATACAAATGTTCGGGGTCTAGTAAGGGTAGCATCATAAGGAGGATATATGTATTTCATGATTTTTGTTGATAACTATTCACGAAAGTTTTGGGTGTACTTCACTACCAGAAAATCCATAAATACAAACGGAAATATCAAGGGAATATTTCCATCAGTAAATTTCCTAAAGATTTTACCAATGGAAATATTCCCTCGGTATATATCGAGGGAATTATAGTGGGGAAAAAAATTAAAACAAAGCAAAAAAAAATAATGACATGTCATTTTTACCAACGGAATTATCGACGAAATTTATGTTGTCGGTAAAATTCGTTGGTAAATTTGTTTGTAAACCATGAACATTGTTCATCATGTCAATTACAAAAGGAATCACTGACGGAATTTTTCGTCGGTATTTTCTAGAGAGCTCCAGAATTATTCACTTTTCAATTGCACTGCTAATTGAAAAGTATTTTCAACTGCTAATTGTTATTCTTTACAGACAAAATCATCGATGGATTGAAAAGTTGTTGGTGTTATTTGGTGGTTTTCTGAAAAAATTCAAGTAATTTAAAATTTTCATTTAAATATTATAGATGGAATCACCGACAGATTGAAACATTGTTGGTAATTGTTGGCGGTTTCTAAAAACTTTTTATGAAATTAGAAATTTAAATTAAATATTACTGACGAAATAATTAAAAAATATTAATATTCAATTATCTGTCGGTAAATCCATCGCTAACGTGCCCCAATAAAAAGCCTGAATCCCCTTATTTCACAAGAGATAGACTCATTTCTTCTTCTTCTTCTTTACTATATGTAAAAAACATCAATATCTATTTCTTTCTCTTCTTTTCTCTCTTCATCTCCTTCTCTTTTCCTCTATGCTCGGGTATGTCTTCTTCTTCTTTCTTCTTTTATCCTCTTAGTTTTTTTTTAATTAATATGCTTTACAAAAAAAATTTCTCTCCTTAGCTTCACTTGCAACTACATTAAGGTAATATTTTTCTTTTTTCTTCTTTTTTCATGATTGCTTTCACTATATTTGTTTTTTATTTTATTTTTAATTGTTTTTTGTTCTTAATAATTATATAAATGTTGTTGTGAGATGTTTTTTTCATATGAGATCAATTTTTAGTTGATTTATTTATAGGATTTTAAATTTTTTAGCAATTGCAACTTCATTTTTTACATATGAATTTTTTTAGTTGAATTTATTTTTTCGTTTTAGTTATTTGTTGCAAATTTGTTTGAGTTGATGTTCTTTTTCTTTTTTTCCAAGCATTTTGAGTATATATTATAGAGTGTTGATTTATGTTAATTTAATTATTTTATAATTTTATAAAATGAATTTTTTAAAAATGTTTTTAAATAATTACCGGCGGAATTAACAATGGAATTCTTTTATCGGTAATTTTTTGTCCGTTGGTAAATCCGTTGGTAATAAAAAAATATTATTACCGACGCGTCTATTCCGTTTGTAAATTCATCGGTAATAATATTTTTTTATTACCAACGAATTTACCGACGAACAAAAAATTATCAATGAAAGATTCACCAACGGAGTTGTGTGAGCAACATGGGATTAAGAGACACTTCACAGTACACGTACAAGAGACCATAACAAAATGGTGCAACAAAAAAGATGAATAAAACGTTAGCTGAAAAGGCCTCGCAACATATTTGGCCTCACAGGTCGAAACCTTCCTGAGGATAGCATTGATGCTCTTTTTCTGTTCCTGGTGGCACCCACATTTCAAATTCAATGGCTGGAAACAGTTACCGACATTAACTTCGTCATTTGCCGTTGCATCAAGATATTCTGAAATGCAGAATAGGTTCTAAAAAGGGTAAAGCAGTGCCACGCACTTCATATGCACTTCACATGGTTTTGTCTAGCAAGTTTGTGTCCCTTTTACTTTTCCTGGTGGTACATGTTGGAATATATTGCTAGAGCAATAAATGCTGATAATCCATGTTCATACTGCTGATTAGAAAAGAACTTGGACGTCTGAAGCATGCCCAGAACTCTAAGTGGTCGTCCACAGAAATGATCCTTCTATATCGTTCAACTCTAATTCAAGAGGGAAGATGTCTCAAGGTTGTCTGCAGTATTCAAGTGGTCACAACTAATTAAGATAGACTTCATAATAGCTAACTCCTTGAATTTCAAGTGGGTCCTGAGTAGATTGTTTTTCTCAAAAAATGCTGGGGACATTATGTTATCAGTCTTGCTTTTGAGACAATACCATGTGATCCTTCACTACTTCATGTCCCTCATTAGACCCCATCCAAATGACCATACACCATTAGATCCATTATCCACAATGGTGCTCTTCTTTTGTTTTTGTGATCTTTCCTCTATATATACAGCACTCAATTACCTTGTCAATCCAACTCAAGCCTTCACATTCTCATCAAGAATCAGAGTTTTCTGTTCTTTACTAAAATCCTAACAATCTTCTTGTTGTTCTAACATTAGATCCAAACAAAATGATGGCTATTCGCTTGCCTCGTATTCTTCAAGCTAAGCAAAATCTTCTTCGAGGATCATCTCCAGCTAGGGATGTTCGAAAGGACTATGTTGCAGTATATGTTGGAGAAGAAGAGAAGAAAAGATTTGTGATTCCAGTGTCACACTTGAACCAGCCTTCATTTCAAGAGCTGCTAAGTAAAGCTGAAGAGGAATTTGGATTTGATCATCAAATGGGTGGTCTCACAATTCCTTGTCGGGAAGACATCTTCATCGATCTCACTTCTCGCTTAAATGGGTCATAAAAGGGACAGATTAACATATATTAGAGAAAACAATTTTGTAGCATACTTTACATATCATGTACAGATTGTAAGCAGTGTCTCAAGAGATTATTTATTATGAAATCTTTAAAACTTTAACAAATCTTTTCATCTTCTTCGATTTGTTTATTCATTTAGTTTCCACGATTTCATGGCTAAGCTTACTATATATCAAGAAATTAAATTTACTGCTTTAAAGATTATCACCGAAGAAAAGAAGAAAATAAGGTCAAAGAAAACACTGCCAAGCACAAAATATACTATCATCAATCTTTTTTATATTAGTACAAAATATATTTAGATTGAATCGGCAATGGCTACCAGCTAGACAAAACTGCACTAATGGTTAAATGAAGTGCTCTGTCTTGTTATCTTTTTAGATAAAAACTTCAAAATTTCTCATCATATGATAAACACAAAATAAAAATTGATAATACTTATTGCATTAAATAATTTCAATCTTTAAAATAAAAATCCAAACTTGAATAAAAATAGTTTAATTGTGGAGCGTCTAAGACATAAAATAAAAAAAGAACAAGAAGAAATGCCTCCTAAAAGCAAACAAGGCATAACAATAAATGAAGTAGCAAAAACCCTCAACCAAAAACCAACTTGCTAATAACAGCTAAGTGTCATGACCCAAATCTCGGGTCCATGGCCGACAACACAAGAACGGTGTTGAACTAAGGCTCAAAATGTACATATCATAAACAAAACTTTATAAAATTCATGCAACATTTCATAATCTTTCAAAATATTAAATTATTCAAAACTAATTAAACCAAATGATAGTTCAAAACCTCTCATCAATAATTAAAACAAAAAAAATAATCCATAATACTTATTACATTGTCAAAATCCAAATGTTAGAGAATAATATAAATCATACCTTAGGACCTCACCTAATAGCTTAAGCTTTTAGGTTGAGATGATTCTTTGATATAGTTTCAGAGTCTTGATGACCAAGTGGTCACGAGTTTGAATCTCACCATCCCTATTTATTTGATAAAAATTAAACACAAGGTAATGTGGGCCCGTGCAAGTTTCAAGCCCAAATGGCTTTCACTTGAGGGGGTGTATTAGAGAATAATATAAATCATATCTTGGAACCTCACCTAATAGCTTAAGCTTTGGGGTTGAGATGGTTATTTGATACCAAACTTAATTAAAATAGGGTAATAGTAGAGCATTTAAGACATTGAATAAAAAACTAAAAGGAAAGCCTCACGAAACAAATAAGGAATACTAACCAAAATTGAAGAAGTAGGAAAACTCAACAAAGTTCACCTGCTGGTAGAAACTAAAAACCTGAAATAATATTAAAAATGAGGGGTGAGTTCAACCAACAAAATGAGAGAATGACATTTAATATACATTTTAGATATTAATAGTTTCCAATTCGATATATGTTGATATACGTATGTTAGAGATTAGATGACACCTGAAGGTGTCTACTATGGGAGGATTAGTAGCCACAAGCTAGTGCCTCTCTCACTAGCCACTACAAGATTTAATAGTTTTACCGACGGAATTTTTCCGTCGGCGTAAGACACATATTCCATCGGTAATTAATTTACCGACTAAATCACCGACGGATAATTTTCGTCGGTGAATCTCTCGTCGGTAATTTTTTGTCCGTCGGTAATTCCGTCGGTAATAATACTACCGACGGATTTACTGGCGGAACAGACGCGTCGGTAAATTTTTTTTATTACCGATGGATTTACCAACGGATTTACCGACGGAAATTTCCGTCGGTAAATCCGTCGGTAATTATTTAAAAACATTTAAAAAAAAATTCATTTTATAAAATTATAAAATAATTAAATTAACATAAATCAACATTGTATAATATATACTCAAAATGCTTGGAAAAAAGAATAAGAAAATCAACTCAAACAAATTTGTAACAAATAAATAAAAAAAAAATTAATTCAACTAAAAAATTCATATGAAAAAAATGAAGTTGCAATTGCTAAAAATTTAAAAATCCTATAAATAAATCAACTAAAAATTGATCTCATATGAAAAAAAAAAAACTCACAACAACATTTATACAATTATTAAGAACAAAATCAATTAAAATTAAATAAAAAACAAATATAGTGAAAAATCATGAAAAAATAAGAAAAAAGAAAGATCTTACCTTAATATACTTGCAAGTGAAGCTAAGAAAAAAAAAAATTCATGAAGCATATTAATTAAAGAAAACTAAGAGGATAAAAGAAGAAAGAAGAAGAAGGAAGAAGAAGACATACCCGAGCATGGAGGAAAAGAGAAGGAGATGAGGAGAGAAAAGAAGAGAAAGAAATAGATATTGATGTTTTTACATATAGTGAAGAAGAAGAAGAAGAAGAAGAAGTAGAAGTAGTAGTAGAAGAAGAAGAGGAAGAAATAGAAGTAGTAGTAGTAGTAGAAGAAGAAGAAGAAGAAGAAGAAGAAGAAATGAGTCTGTCTCTTGTGAAATAAGCGGATTCAGGTTTTTTATTGGGGCGCGTTACCGACGGATTTACCGACGGATAATTGAATATTAATATTTTTTAATTATTCCGTTGGTAATTCTGTCGGTAATATTTAATTTAAATTTTCAATTTCATAAAAAGTTTTCAGAAACCGCCAAAAATTACCGATGATTTTTCAATCCGTCGGTGATTCCGTCTGTAATATTTAAATGAAAATTTTAAATCAATTGATTTTTTTCAGAAAACCGCCAAACACACGCCGACGAATTTTCAATCCGTCGGTGATTTTGTCCGTAAAGTAAAACAATTAACAGTGCAATTGGAAGATAAACAGTTCTAGAGCTCTCTGTAAAATACCGACGGAATTTTTCCGTCGGTAAAAAATGACACGTCATCTTTTTTTTTTTTGCTTTGCTCTATTTTTTTTCCCCACGGTAATTCCCTCAGTATATACCGAGGGAATCTTTCCGTCGGTAAAATCCCTCGGAAATATTTCCGTCGGTAAAATCCCTCGGAAATTTTCCAACGGAAATATTCCCTCGGTATTTCCGTTTGTATTTATTGATTTTCTGGTAGTTAGCTAGGTAAACAAAATACTATGTGCACATAAACTAACTACTTTTCGTTAGTATTGAGTTACTGACAATTTCTATATCACGGTATAATAGATATTTGCATAATTATCAAAGCAATATATGTCATAGCAAATACAATTTAGTTCAACAGAATGTAAGTGCAAATTCAAGAATAGATGAGCACTCAGAAAATAAAGCAATAAATATAAATATTCAAGAAATTAACTAGTCATACTTATCATATAATCAACATGCATATTAAAGATTATCCCACTCACCTAGAGAAAATATAGAAGTAAAAGGACTATTATATGAAAGACTAAAAAATCCTATTGAGGATCATTAGAAGTACCTACAGTGAATATACAAAAATATACTAAAAAATAACTTAAAACAACACAAATAAAAGACTCTAATGCATAAAAGAAACAACATCAACCTGCTAACAGAAGCTATGAACCTGAAAATAATATTAGAATGGCGGGATGAGTTTAACCAACTCGGTAAAGGAATATCATTTAATATACTTTATAGATATTTATAAGTAATAGACCATAAATTGTGATATAATAGAAGTATATGAACTGAAAAAAATATGTATATAATAGACAAGGTTTGCAATCTTGATAACTATAAGAGGATTAATCGCTACAGGCTGGTGCCTTTCTCACCAACTAAAAATATAGACTAGTATGTGTATATAAACTAATTACTCTCTGTTAGTATGGAGTTCCTAACAAGTATTTTGATATCTAGACTATATATATATATATCAAAGCAAACAAATGATATATCGAATAGAGTTAAATCAACAATATGTGAATACAAATTCAAGAAACTGATGAGTACCCAAAAAATAAATCAACTTATATAGATATTTAAGAAAGTCATTTGTACTCATCATATAATCAGCATACATAAATTATTTATATTACATGCATATTAACATTTATCTCATTCACCTAGAAAACAGAAGCAAGAGACAAACATATGCAGAACTGGAGATTACTAAAGATCGCTAAGAGGAATATCAATAGAACCTAGAACAAATACACAAAATACTAAAAAACAACTTGAAGTAGATAAAAACAAAAAAAAAACAAAAAATTACAACTCTAACATTCGAGACCAAAATGTAATTATAAAACTAAAATAGATCCATTTGATCAATCCCAAACGTTTCCCAAACTAACCAAACCTAAAAGAATCAATCAACCCCCACTCATTGGTTAACCAGTCAACAAAAATTGATCAACCACTCAACCAATACCATCAGGCCAACCGGTCAATTGGTTCAAATAAATTGGCCAACTGGTTGATCAGGATTTTGAAATCCTGATTTGTTAATCTCTTAAAATTGCAACTCCTTCAAAATCAACATCTTCCCCACATTCCTATAACTCTAGTCCTCAAATCAATTCGCTCCAAGCCAAACTAACACCCTAAAATATCAATTAAACGTCTTAAATCATCCAATTCACAAATCAACATATTCAACATCATAAAATCCCATCTCACCTCTTTAATCTGTAAACTATCAAAATCACACTAGAACATGCTTCTTATGAATCGATTCAGATTGTCTTCAACCCCCATGTTATCATCCATATACTGATTATTCACTCATTCAAAAGCTACTAAAGATATGATGTTTAGTCACCATTCAAAAACAATAAAAGAGGGAGTCATGATACTTACTTGTTTCTTCAAACCCTTTTTAAAACCCAAGAGTTTAAGTTTAGATAAAGATGAATTCTTTGGTATATTTGGGAGAAATTTATCATAAGGGAGGGAAAAATAGAAGAAGGAAAAATCAATTCTTTGGTGAAGGAATACAACAGCTTAAATTTCTGAGCCCCAATAGCTTTGAAGAAGTAGCTATTATGACCCCAACAAACCTTTTAATTGTCCTCTCTTTATTTTGTACCATGTAGCTAGCATACTTCGATAGTTGTGTGAACTCTACCTTGAACTCTATCACTGTCAAGATAGCCTGTATCAACCTCTCAAATTTATATGCTATAACATCCCTCACACTTTCAAACAAGAAATGCTCTGAAAAACATCTCAGAAAAACACCTTCACGATATTAGTGGAGAATTAGCTGCTCTTTCACTCCTCCTAGACTCATACCAGTTCACTTCACCTTCTAACCTCAAGGATGTTAAAGTCATTGCATGATGATTTGTACATCCCATGGCCTCAGACCTACACCACATTGCACCTGAAAATTGATGTGGTTCCTCAAAGTTATCAACTTCTTTAAAGGTGGGATGTGCCTGCTTAAGAAACTTTAATAAAGGCACCTTCACTCCAAGCATAATATGGGAGGTCAAAGATGCATTCTTATCCTTTTTCTTCTCTCTCACACCTAAGAGATTAACAATGGTTTGCATGGCCTGACCAATCATATCCAAAGCACAGTTAGCATGAGACACCCTACCACTGGATTCCTCATCCAAGGTCTTAACCAACATCCAAACTATTACTTCCCTCAAACTTAGCATCATCCTGAAAATTTGTCTCCAAAGGCTAATTAGAGAATTGATAAGTTTTAGACTTAATTGGACTTGGATTTAATTAAATTAATGAAATCAGGGACTTAATTGAAGAAATAGCAAAGTTTGGGGTTAATTGGGGGCACGATTGCAACAGATTAAAGTCCAAGGACTAATTTGTAAAAGGCACCGAAATGCAAGGGAAATTACAGTTTAAACCAGGGGCTTAATTACAACAGTTTCGAAACTTCACGGATCAAAATAAAAATGTCCACCCCATATCCCAAAATGGCGTCGTTTGAAGGAGCGCTGTTCATCTTCTTTGCAGGAGCTGTTGCTGGAGTAAAAGGTGGAAGCCGTTTCAAAATGCTTGGCATTCTCTGGCTATAAAGCCAGAGAAGATGAGAGAGCGTAGGGGGAGAAAAAAGGGCAAAACCTAGGGGACAAAAAGAAAGGAGAGGGCCGCCAGGCCTCCCCCAAGATCTCCCCTCTATCCACCTAAGACTGGTGCGAGGGGAAGAGTTTATGATCAAAGACGAAAAACCAGGGGAAGAGCAGTCCCAAAGAGTGATCAAGTCCTCGTTGCTCTTAGGCTCCTATGGATCTCCGGATGGGACTGAACAACATGTTGGAGTAATGAACGCAACGTTCTCTGCACCATGCTCTTTGGTACCTATAGATTCTTGTCATCTTGGTGCTCACAATCCAGTCTTCTTACAGCAGGCTTCCTACATTACCGGAGGTGTATATGTTAAGTCCTAACAGGTTTCCTTTGTCAACCACCATCCTTCCATCTCCTTTGCACTAGTAGTAGTAGTGCAGTGGAGAATCTGCTCCATCAGCGCAACATCTCAGCAACAGCAGTGCAGCAGACCAGAGGAGAGAGGTGAGAACACAAAAAACAGGAGGAGGAACCACAGAACCGGGGGAAACTAAAGGAAAAGAAAAGGAGCAGACGTTCGTTCCCCTAGTTTCTTCTCAAAGAAACAGAGGAGACAAACGAACAGAGGGGGAATTGACAGACGGATGGACGCAAAGAAAAAACAGGAGGGGAAGACTGAAACAAGAGAGAACAAAGGGGGGAAAGCGCACTGGACAGGAGAAAGATAGAAGCAAACGAAACAAGGGGGAAGACGGAGCAGAACGGGACAGACAGAGGGGACAGAGAAGAACGAAAACACATTAACAAGGGGAGGTCGATGGAAGGGAATAGCTGGGATGGAGAGGGACGGCGCCGCTGCTGTTCAACCGCTGCTAGGTTCTTCGGTTGTGGGCAGAGACTACCGCTGCTGGCTGGGTCGGTCGAGAAAGGAGAAGGATGGCGCTGAGAGGAAAGAGACGAGGGTTGTTCTGCTTTGGCTGCAACCGAGAGAGAGATGAGGGGAAAATGGAGGCCGGTTCAAGAGATGAGTGAAGGAGCTGGGTGTGTGGGGGCTGGGAACTTGTGATTCTGTGAGGGGTGTGGCTGCAGTCAAGAAGAGGAGAAACGAGTTGGGTGTTGGTCGGGTCTGTCGGGTCTGTGGGGATGGAAATGGCTAGCGGGAGGAGAGGAAGGGGCTGGTCTGTGGCTGTTGGCAAGCCGGCCGGGGAAGAGGAAGAAGGAAAAAATTCTGGGGGGTTTGGGGGGCTAGCGGCTGCCTTTTAGGTGAGGGAGAAGAAAAAGTTGAGCTTTTAGGGTTTCTGTTCTTCTCCCCCTTTAATTGCAAAATTGCCCCCTCCCAAAATGTGTTGAGAAGACTAGTATTTATAGGTAAAATGTTGCTAGGTTTTGCAACTTGGTCCCTCAACTTCTTTCTTTTTGCAAATTTGATTCTTTCTTAATTTTTTTTGTATTTTTTGAAAACGAGCAATATCAACGTCGATTCAATGAGGAAAATCAATGATTTTAAAAATGACGCGTGAAAAGTCGAACGCGTTCGAAAAACCTTTGAAAATTAAAATTCTTTTTTAGACGACATTGAAAATGCTAAAAATGATGCAAATATATTAAAAACTTATTTTTTTGGATTTTTGTTGTTTTTCGCTATTTTGGATTTTCCGAAAATTTTCTCAAAAAGATGGGTCAAAATTTGAGTAACAACACCAATCATTGCTAGGGCACGAGCAGTAGCTACACAGTTTAACAAATAGATATTCTAACTCCACAAGCAGTGGTCGACCCGACAACAAATCATTGGAAGAAGATAAAATGCTAGAGAGCTGCTCATTTGGAGGTTCTGGCGAGGAGGCTTTTGTTCCAAGTAAAACAGAGAAACTCAATCCCATTCAGTGTGAGGAAGGCAGTAGCCGTGGTCAAACTCGTGAAGATCTGAAACAGATTCCTGGAGCTTCTGCTAAGGTTTTCTTTTCTTGACATATACCCGGTGATTTTGTTTTTTGTTGTTTTTAGTTTTTTTCGACTCCATTAGAAAAGCACGTTTCCAGATTTAGCCATGCATGAGAGGAATATGCATGTGAATAGCATGTTATCTTGTAGCAATATAATATACTAGGAAAATCTTGGCATTTTCAAGTTGGACCCCAAAAAAATAATAAAATAAAAAAAAAAAAAACAAAAAAAAAAAAAAATATAGAAAAATAGAAAAAAAAAATGTCTATGCATGAGTAAAAATAATGTAAATTTATTGGTTTATTCACCGACGCCTGAGTCGGGAATAAAATACTGGTTTAAATTTTATATTATTTTTATTCATTATATTTTATTTTATTTTAGCAAGAAAAAAAATAAAAATATATATGTGCATGTATGAAAATAAAATTTATTTTATTGGTTTATTCACTAACGCTAGAGTCAGGAATGAAAACAATGATTTAATTATTTTTTTGTTTTTTATTTAACTACATAAGAAATAAAAAATATCTAAACATGTAATAAAATGAATTTAGTTTATTTTTTTATTCACTAGTGTTAGAGTCAGGAATAAAAAATATTGATCTAAATTTATTTTATAGCTATGTAATAGTTACCAACGCCAGAGTTGGAATTATCCATAGTTGAATATTCACTTATGCCAGAGTCAGGAATATTGCGAATAAACCATTAGAGCGTAAACCAATAAAATTTAGGAATTTAAGACAAAAACAACAATGCAATTTGCCTTAGGCAAAACGAATAAAGGGTGCTAATATCTTCCTTTTTACGTAACCAATCCCAAACCATAGATTCTCTGTTGACCAGTTAGGGTTCCTAGTGACCATAATACTAGGTGGCGACTCCTTAAACAAGACATTTTCCCTAAAAGAACCAGATGCCAGAAATCTGTTCTTTTTTCCATAATTCAAGAGAATTTATTTTTAGGGCCACAACGATGTCGGGTGTGACAAAAATGACAGACATTAGTGAGAAGAGTAGGGTCAACAAAACCCGTGGGTTGTTGCATATAAACAACGGAAATTTGGAGAAAAATAATAATGTTTCAATGGAAGAAAGGTTTCTTTGTTTCTTTGAATATTAACATGAATATACAACTTGCTATTCTGTACGAACTATTGTTTTTTATAACATTACAAGTTGCATAATTTGGATACATTGACTTGCCTAATTCTTAGTTGATTTGTTTCCATAACAATCCAACGTCTCTTTCTCTTTCTGGTTTTTGTCATAAACTTCATTGTTGTTGCTGTTGATTTATTTCAATAATAAGCCAACGTCTCTTTTTGTTTGTGTTTTGTTACCATGAGAGTTGGTTTGTTTCCATTGTTGTTGGTGATTCCAATTAGCCAACGTCTCTTTGATTTGTTTCAATGTTGTTGGCTTACTACTGCAGTTGATTTGTTTCCATGAGGGCTAATTCTTTCCATTTTGGTTTCCACGTTGCTAGCTTACAGCTGCTGTTGAATTGTTTCCATGAGCATCTGTCTTATTACCATTAACATCCTCCCTCAAACTAGGTTGGAGTCGGAGGCATAGTTTGTCTTTGAAGTAAGCCAATGCACCTTTGGACATGGGTTTGGTGAAGATGTCAGCTATTTGTTCATGGGTGGAGATGTGCTGAGTGATGAGAAGACCAAGGGCAACACCCTCATGCACAAAGTGGTAATCCAATTCAATGTGTTTGCTACGAGCATGAAACACAGGATTGAGAGTCATGTGTAAGGCACTGAGATTGTCACAGTAGAGGATAGGTGGTGAAGAAGGTGATATGTGAAGATCTTGTAGAATGAAGGTTAGCCATGTAAGCTCTGCCATTGTGTTAGCCATAGCTCTATATTCTGCCTCGGTGCTGGAACGAGAGACAATGGGTTGTTTCTTTGCACACCAAGAAATGAGATTGCTACCAAGGAATGTGCAGTATCTAGTTGTGGAGCATCTTGTTGTAGAGCAACCTCCCCAATCTGCATCTGAGAAAGCACAAAGATCAAGTGTAGAATGAGAAGTAAAATTTAACCCAATGTCAATTGTGCCTTTGACATATCTTAAAATACGATGAACCATTTTGAAATGTATAACAGTTGGAGCATACATGAATTGAGAGATAAAATTGACACTATAAGAGATATCAGGTCTTGTAAGTGTGAGATATTGTAAAGTGCCAACAAGCCCATGAAGAAACTATGGATCTTGCAATAGCATATCAGTTGCTGCCATTTTAGTCTTGGCTTCAAGCGGTGTGCTCATTGGTTTATAATCCACCATACCAGCTCATTCCAAGATTGTCAGCGTATAGTGTGATTGAGAGAGATGGAGTCCTTCAAATATATGAGTAATTTCAATGCCAAGAAAATGATGAATGGGTCCTAAATCTTTCATTGCAAACTCTGAGCTCAACAGTTGAATCAGGTGCATAACCAGAGGAGCAGAGGATCCTGTGAGGAGTATATCATCAACATAAAGAAGAAGGATTAAAGTATCGAAGTTAGAGTGAAAAATAAAAAGTGATGGATCTGCAAGACTACAAAAAAAAAACCCATATTTAAGAAGGAAGATACTAAACCAATCAAACCAGGCACGAGGTGCTTGTTTGAGACCATAAAGAGCCTTTTTGAGCTTGCACACATGTGATGGGTACCGTGGATCAGCTGTTCCTGGGGGTTGTTCCATATATATGTCTTCTGAAACAAAACCATGCAGGAAGGCATTTTTCACGTCAAGTTGATGTATGGACCATTTGTTAACTAGTGATATGGAGAGAACCATACGAATAGTTCTTGGTTTGATAACTGGAGAGTAAGTCTCAGTATAGTCCAATCCATCAACTTGGTGATACCCCTTTGCTACTAATCGAAGTTTCAAGCGGTCTAATGAACCATAAAGTTTGAGTTTTGTTTTTAGAACCCATTTAAAGCCAATAACATGCATGGCAGGTGTGCGAGGGACAAGTTCCCAAGTCTAATTTCTATGGAGAGCTTTAAGTTCCTCGTCCATTGCAGTTTTCCAGCCAGGGTGAGCTAACGCAGACCAAAAGTTAGAAGGCTCACGTGGAATGGTTGCTGAAGTCCTAGAGGATATTAAGGCATATTTTGGATTAGGCTTAAGGATGCCTCTTTGTGATCTAGTAACCATGGTATGTGAAGGAGGGGTTGCACGTGGAGAATGAACAAGCTGCAAGTCTGATTCTAGAGAAGTAGGATTGGATTGTGAGTGAGAGAGGTGATGTCGATGCATTTCATCTTCATGGTCAGATTCTACCAAATGTATTTCAGTTATATTATCAGTTCTAAGGTGCTGCTCTACCATTCCAACAACATTGTTGTGTTCTTCCTATTGTGTATCGGCTACTATTTCAACAATTGTATTAGTGATAACATAATCAGCATGTAAATTAAGAGAAGATGGCACAGTTACTTTTTCTGACATTCCAACGCCATTGCTTTGTTCTCCCACTCTAACAACATGGTTGTGTTCTTCTTGTTGTGTTTCGGCTACTACATCAACACTATCCTGCTGCTCTGCAATTGTATTAGTAATAAACACCTATTTGTTCAGGTGTACAAGGACATGATATCTGATGAACCACTCTTGTTGGGAGGAAGTGTGATGATAGTTTGGAATTTATGAATTCTCCTCCTCCATCAGAGTGAAAGACCTTAATATGCTTGTTAAATTGTCGAGTAACATAATGCTCAAAGGCAAAATAAGCATAAGCAAAGTCAGACTTGTGTAGTAATGGGATTATCCAAGTGTATTTAGAAAAATTATCTACTAAACACGCATAATATCTTAACTTTCCTATTGATAAAATAGGAGCAGGTCCCCATAAATCACAATGGATTTTTTCAAAAATACCAGAACTAGAATGTTCAGAACAAAAAAAAGGTAATGGACTAAGTTTTCCAAATTGACAACTGTCACAAACATGTTCACATTTTGTGGTTCCTTCAACATCTATCAAACTTTTATTGTGTAATAATTGTAAAGCAGAAAAATGTGAATGTCCTAGGCGTTGATGCCAGATATTTGTTGGTCTTCATCTGAAACGATTAGAAAAGTAGAGCTCAGGCATGGTGGATAGAGCATAGAGGTCACCCTTGCACCATCTTGTGATCAAAGGTTGTCCTGTCTATCGTTCCTTAATACAGAAATCAATGTCAGAGAATTCACGATTAACAGGAAATTGGGATGTTAATTGACTTACAGAGAGTAAATTTTTTTTCAAGTTGGGTACTAACAATACATCATTAAGTGACAATATTTTATTTTTCTCTGTGATGGAGGAATCTCCAATACCATGTATTAATATAGAAGAACCGTCACCAATAAGAACAGAGTCTGAACCATAGTGATTGCGAATATTTTTTAACATGCCTGGATTACCTGTCATGTGGTTGGAAGCTCCTGTATCAGAGATCCATTCCATTTCAGTGATAGTATTGTCCAAGGTAAGAGCGACCAAAGCTTGTGGTAGGCCTCCGTGTTGATTTGATTGTTTAGGCACCCACCAGCATATCTTTGCAATATGACTTGGTACACCACAGTACTAGAAGGTTTCTTCTTTGTATAGCTCACGTTCTGTAGGAGTCATGCGATGCTCTCTAGATGAAGGAGGTCGTTTCTGTTTTGAATCTGAAGTGGGTCTGGCAGTGTAAGTATGAGTTTTATCTTTAGGTTGTTATGCATGGAATCCTCTCCTAGTAGATATAAGGCCTTGTCTGCTGGCATGCTTTCCTGAAAAATGATGTTGAGGGCGCTGGTGCTTTTGCCCATAGAATGCTAGTTGAGGAGTGAATGAGTTATTTGTCTGATTAGTGAACAAGTTTCTTCTTTGGTCTAAGCTCTGCAATTGAGAGACCAACTCCGGGTAAGAAGGTCTTGGTGGTTTCAGCATTGTGGTAGTGAAGGTTTCATATTGAGGGCCAAGACTTGTGAGGAGGCAAAAGATTTTTCTTTGTCTGAAATTGGTTTCCTAATAGCTGCAAGGTCATCGCATAGTCCTTTGAAGATTCGAATGTGTTCTCCAATGGTTCTGTCATCTTCTTTGCGAAAATAGGTGACTTGTTGTCTGAGGGTGAATTCTTGTTCTTGGGAGTCTTCTGCATATTCATTCTTTAGAGCACTCCAGATAGCAAAGGCTGTATCTAGGCCTAATGCAAGGCCTAATGTATGTTTTGAAAGAGTACCAATCAACCAGCCACGAAGTAGTCGATCTGCCTTCGTACAGACAATATATTCTTCTGTTAGTCTTGGTGAAGAATCTGTGGTGGTGGTAGAATCTAGTACAATATATTTGTTTGGGATTGAATCTTCATTGATGAGATGATCAACCAAGTCTTGATTTTCTGCAAGAACTAAGGCTTGTTCTCTCCATAGTGGATAATTTGTGGGGCTAAGCTTGAGGGTAATGAAATTACCAACATTGAGTGACAGAGTTGACATGTTGTGTGGTTTTGCTAAGATGTATATTCACACAGGCTCTGATACCAAGCAGAAATTTAGAGAAAAATAAGAATGTTTCAATGGAAGAAAGGTTTCTCTGTTTCTTTGAATATTAACGTGAATATACAACTTACTATTCAATACAAGCTGCTGTTTTTTATAACATTAAAAGTTGCTTAATTTGGATACATTGACTTGCCTAATTCTTAGCTAATCTATTTCCATAACAATCTAACGTCTCTTTCTCTTTCTAGTTTCTATCATAAACTTCATTGTTGCTGTTGTTGATTTATTTCCATAATAAGCCAACATCTCTTTCTGTTTGTGTTTTGTTACCATGAGAGTTGGTTTGTTTCCATTTTTGCTGGTGATTCTAATTAGCCAATGTCTCTTTGATTTGTTTCCATGTTGCTGGCTTACTGCTGCAGTTGATTTGTTTTCCATGAGGGCTGATTTGTTTTTCCATGTTGGTGTTTGCTACCCAATTTTTGACCCATGTTTTTATAATTTTCAGAAAAAATCAAAAATAGAGAAATACAATGAAAATTCAAAAAAAATGTGTTTTTTAATATATTTTCATCATCTTTAGCATTTTCAGCGTCGTCTAAAAAGAATTTAAATTTTCAAAGGTCTTTCGAACGCGTTCAACTTTTCACGTGTCATTTTTAAAATTTTTTATTTTCCTTATTGAGTCGACGTTGATATTGCTCGTTTTCAAAAATACAAAAAAATTAAGAAAAATCAAATTTATAAAAAGAAAGAAGTTGAGGGACCAAGTTTGGAAACCTAGCAACATTTTTTCCTATAAATACTGGTCCCCTCAACACACTCAAGGAGGGGCAATTTTGAAACATAAAAAAAGTACAAAAAAAACAAAAACCCTAAACCAAAAAAAACCTAAAAACCCAACTCTTTCTCCCACTCAAAAGAAAACCGCTGCCTCCCCCGGCTTGAATTTTTTTTCCTTCGACAGACACTAGCCGCTCCACCTATCTTCGAACTACCTCACCAGTCCTCTCGGCCAAAAAACAAACCAAACATCCCCCCTGGTTTTGATTTTTTTTTTTTTCCAACTGCCGGCCGCGAGAGGAGCTCCTCTCCCTCTTTTCTCCCCACTCCTTTCTCTCCCTCACATCTCGTTCCCCGGCTTGATTTTTCCTCCTCTCACGCCGGGAACACAATGACACCGCCTCTTCATCGTCCCCGATCTCCTCACTTCACAAACTGAAAAAAAACCCTTGTCAGCACCGAAGGCTTCCCCTCATTGGCATCTTTTTCCCCTATCAGCACCGAAGGCTTCCCCTCAGCGGCATCTTCTTCCCCCTTATGTCTCCATCAACGTCGGCCTCCACCAAGCCACACAGCAGAACAACCTCATCTCCACCGACCGGAGAACGGGCAGGGCCGTTCCCCATCACCTCAGACCCACTGTCTCCTTCTTTGGCGGAACAACGCCGTTCACACTGTCAATCAGCAGCGCCGTCCACACCCGGCCACAGATCCACCATCAACCAGCAGCGCCGCCCGATCTACCACCCGAAACAGAGGAGAAGAAGACAAACCGACCCGCCTGAAACAGAGAAGGGAGGAGGAAAAGAAATGGAGCAGATATGAAAGAGGAAGAAAATAAAAAATAAAATAAAATCGACTGGTTGTGATTTTCATGCTTTGCAGGTGATTGCAAGATCCACCACCGGCAGGGAAAGGAAGGGGAGAAGAGGTCGAGGCAGACCCCCTGTGTCCCAAGTTGTTTTTGCGGCGGTGCGTGAGTCCACGCATCGCTAGTGGCGGGGGCGCGTGGAGCGGACGCGCAGCCACTGTTCAGATGCCCAGAAGATGTTCCCAACACTGTTCTGGTGGTGCGCAGAAAGTGTTTCCCTGTAAATTCCAGATTGTTTTGAGGTTATTATTGTAATTTTAATGTAATTTTTTTTTAATTGCGTTGAATTTGTATTTTGTATTGTGGATGTAAAATAAAAAATAAAAAAGGAAAAGGAAAAGGAAAAATATAGTAAAAGTGTATGTGTGGGTTTGTATTTGTTTCATTGATTTTTTTATTTTTATTTATGATACAATTGCAAAGATTAAAGAAGAATTTAATATTTTGATTGGATCACGGTCAAGAATTATTAACTTATATGTAAGTTATATTTCTGATATCCAATGAAAAGACAATTATTACAACTTCTTTAACATATCGAAAGCTCTGAAGCAGCTTACCTCAAGTAGGGTGTGTTAGGGGTGTTAATTACCTTCCTTAACCACAACCAGTCCTTACCACGAATCTCTGACAAGACCAGTACACTCGGGTTTCCTAGTAACCTCAATAAATTTACTAGGTGGCGACTCCCAACGAATCAAGCAAGCAACGAATAACAAGAAAAATCGCCATCTAATGCCGCGCGGATTTTCTGACGGGCGACAGAATAGCGACTCCACTGGGGAAGGTACTGTTGGTTTCCACATTGCTGGCTTACAGCTGCAGTTGAATTGTTTCCATGAGCATCTGTCTTATTACCATTAACATAAAAAACCTCTTGAAGGGCACCATTGAGGAAGGGATTATGTATATCAAGTTGAGGGATCTGCCAATGGTTAGATACAGCAATGGAAAGAACGAGCCAAACAATAGTCAGTTTAACAACATGACTGAAGGTTTTAGAGTAGTCGATTCCCTCCTGCTTAGTGAAACCGTGCACAACCAAGCGCACCTTGTTGTGATTAATAGCACCATCAACCCGTCGCTTGATTTTGTAAACTCAAGGGGAACCAACAACATTCATGGAAGGTTCAAACGAACCAAAGACCAGGTGTTATTGGCATGTAAGGCTACAATTTCAGATCTCGTAGTAGACTGCCAGCACAAAAATTAGTTAGCATCTTTAAATTTAAAGGTTCATGATTAGAGGAACATATTACCCATGAGTGTAGCTGTAGTGGAGAAATAGAGCTTAGGTTGGAACACTTTTGTTGTCGAGGATGTAACACCATATGGTCCTAGCGAGAGACCGCTAGTGCAGCAGACCTGTCTGGCATGGGCTGTTGTGGGAGAGAGTAGCTGGAGAGATCAACATAAAGATCTAAAGTTGGCAGAGACAAAGCAAGACACTGTGAGGAAGATGAGGGCCCGGACGATGAGCTAGATTGCTCACAAGAGGGCGCAGCAAAGAGCGCAACAGACCCAGTGGCTATGTTGTCCCGAGCTGCAGATCTTGAACCTGCAAAATGATCAATAGACATAGCGGCAACTGGTGGTAAGCAGACATGTTTAAACAAGGTTGATGGTGTTTTGGTGGGTGGAAAGTGTGTTAAGGCAAGAAGATGGAGGAAGGGGCCAATTGTGGGTTAGAGTCAAAGATGGCAAAAACATGTGTAGTTTTAAGAAAGGGAAAAGAATATTTATGAAAATGGACATGACAAGAGATGTAGACACAATCAGAAGACAAGTTGAGACATCGACAACCTAGATGACATGAGCTATACCCTAGTAACACAAATGGAGTAGATGAAAGTCTAACTTATGAGCATTATATGGGCGAATAAAAAGGAACACAAAAATCCAAAAATACGCAAGAAACTATAATTAGGTGTGTCGCACCCCAAAAAAAATCTGGTTCGGCGCGCGGCATCGGCTGGCGACTTAAATCTTGTATGTTGCGTTCATTGCTTGAATTGGTTCGTTGGAGTCGCCACCTAGTAATTTATTGAGGGCTACTAGGAAACCTGATGTACTAGTCTTGTTAGAGATTCGCGGGTACGGGACTGGTTGTGGTTAGGGAAGGTATTAGACCCCTAACGCACCCTACCTGAGGTAAGCTTGCTTCGTGGCTTTGATGTGTTAAGGAAGTTTTAATTAATTGTCTTTTCATCGGAAATTTAGAAATATCACTTACGTATAAGTTAATAAATTCTTCACCGTGATCCGATCAAAATATTAAATTCTTCTTTAATATATTTGCAATTTTATCCTGAAAAAATAAAATAAATAAAATAAACAAATTCATAAACAAATACAAACACACACATACACTTTCACTATTTTTATTTTTTGTTTCTTTTCTTTTTCTTTTCTTTCTTTTCTTTTCTTTTTCTTTTACATCCATATTACAAAATACAAATTCAAAAACTAAAAACTAAACAAATATTACATTAAACCTTTGGAAATTACAAAATGGTCCCTAAACAATCCATAACAGTACTGGGAACCCTTCAGGAACAGTTCTGGGCTGCTGAACAGTAGCGGCACGTGGACCCCACGCACCGCCGTGACTGGCGGCGCGTGGGCCCCGAAAATCAGGCAGCGTGAGGGGGCTGTAATGCTTCCTCCTCTCTTCGGTCTCTTCACCTGCAAATCCAAAAAAAACACACAGCAAGGGCAGTCGATTTTAAGTCTTTCTTAGTTTTTCAAATCTGTTTTTTGTTCTTTCTTTCTCCGCCGTCTTCGATCTGCTCCTCTTTCTCTTCTTCTTCGTTGCAGATCAGTCCATGGGTTTCTTCTTCTCCTCTGCTTCAGGATGGCAGATCGGATGTGTGGGTGTGTCTCGGTCAACGCTGCGCAGTTGCTGGCTGAAGAAGCGCCGCTGGTCTGTGGCTGTTGCAGTTTCCAGCTGGTCTTTGAGTTGGCTGCTGTGGGGAAAGAGACGGAGGGAGTGAAGGCCGCTGGGTCTCTAGTGATGGCAGCGCCGTTGTTCTGGCCGCTGCTATTGGAAGCCGAATGGAGGGGGACCGTGAGAGGTCTGAAAAACAGAGGAAGAGGAGGGCGGTCGCTGCTGTCCTGATCGCCGCTGGGGAGCCGAATGGAGGAGATCGGGAAGTGGGGAGGCGATCTGAAGTGGGGTGCTCGTTTAGGTGCTGGAAAATGTGTTCTGGGCGATGGGTGTTTGGCAGGGCTGTGTTGATGAATGGAGAGGAAGCTCTGGTGAGGAACCGATTGTGAGAGGGAGATAATGAAATGGGGAGGGCTGAAGGTTGGTTCAAGGGACGCCGGTCTGCTTGGGGAGTGGCTGAAGGAAGAAGGAACCGAATCAGGCAGGCCGGTTCATGAGCTGTAGGGGGGCGGTGCTGGTTGAGAAATGGGGAGAAGATTGAATCAGAAGCTGCTGGGGGGAAAGGAGGGGAGAACCGGCTGTGGTGGCTGGAAAAAGGTGAAAAATCTAGGGGAACAGCGTGGGTAGAAGCTGAGGGAAGGGCTGTTTGGCTTTGGTTTCTGGCCGGCGGCTGTAGCAAAAAAAAAAAAATTAAAACCAGGGGGGAAGGGGGGCTGCAGGCTTGGTAGAGATAGGTTTAGGGGTTAGGTTATTTTTTTTTGTATTTTCTGATATTTTCAAAATTTGCCCCCCCTTGAATGTGTTTGAAGAAAACCAGTATTTATAGGCAAAATGTTGTTAGGTTTTTTCAACTTGGTCCCTCAACTTCTTTTTTTTTGTAAATTTTGATTTTTCTTATTTTTTTGTATTTTTTGAAAACGAGTAATATCAACGTCGACTCACATGCGGAAAAATCAATGATTTTAAAAAATGACGCGTGAAACGTCGAACGCGTTTGACAATCTTTTAACAATTTAAATTCTTTTTTTAGACGACGTTGAAAATGCTAAAATGACGAAAATATATATAAAAAACATATTTTTGGATTTTCTTTGTTTTTCTCAATTTTTTGGATTTTTTGAAAATATATCAAAACATGGGTCAAAAATTGGGTAGCAACAGATGCCCCCTCTTTACAATGCTTACGAAGCAAAACTCCTCAAAATTTTGCATAGTAAGCTTTGTAAAGAAAACAAAAGGAAAATGATTTCATTATCTTGGGCGACCTGCCCACACATACTCACCCAAGTCTATTTTCACGGGCGACCTGCCCACACGTACTCACTCAAGTCTATTTTCACGGGCGACCGACCCACACTCTCCCAATAGTCTATTTTCACGGGCGACCTGCCCACACATTGGGTTTACCTGAGATCCCATCTGGCGACCTCATTCAACTGGAACGAAAATATGCGTAACTCGGTTAACCTGAAATCCCATCTGGCGATTCCCTTTAACCAAAGCTACATGAGATCCCATCTGGCGATCTCATTCTGGTCTCATTGTACGGGTGACTAACCCTAGTGCTGGTCTCATTGTACGGGTGACGAACCCTAGTGCTGGTCTCATTGTACGGGTGACGAACCCTAGTGCTGGTCTCATTGTACGGGTGACGAACGCTATGTTGGTCTCATTGTACGGGTGACGAACCCTATGATGGTCTCATTGTACGGGTGACGAACCCTATGTTGGTCTCATTGTACGGGTGACGAACCCTAGTGCTGCTGGTCTCATTGTACGGGTGACGAACCCTGGTGCTGGTCTCATTGTACGGGTGACGAACCCTGGAAAAATGCTGGTCTCATTGTATGGGTGACCGACCCAAAAATGGAAAAAATGTGAAGAAGTGTGGTCTCATTATAATGGGTGACCTACCCACGTGGAAAGAACATGAAAAGGTGGTCTCGTTGTGATGGGCGACCTACCCAAATAGAAAGAATGTGATGTGCGGTCTCATTATAATGGGTGACCTACCCAAATGGAAAAAATATGATGAAGTGTGGTCTCATTGTTATGGGTGACCTACCCAGATGGAAAAAATATGATGAAGTGCGGTCTCATTGTCATGGGTGACCTACCCGAAAATGGAAAAAATATGAAGTGGGGTCTCATTGTAATGGGTGACCTACCCAGATGGAAAAAAATATGATGAACGGTCTCGTTGTGATGGGCGACCTACCCAAATAGAAAGAATATGAAGTGCGGTCTCATTGTAATGGGTGACCTACCCAAAAATGGAAAAAATATGAAATGTGGTCTCATTGTAATGGGTGACCAACCCAGATGGAAAAAATATGATGAACGGTCTCGTTGTGATGGGCGACCTACCCAAATAGAAAGAATATGAAGTGCGGTCTCATTGTAATGGGTGACCTACCCAAAAATGGAAAAAATATGAAGTGTGGTCTCATTGTAATGGGTGACCAACCCAGATGGAAAAAATATGAAGAACGCGGTCTCATTGTCATGGGTGACCAACCCAGGTGGAAAGAATGTGGAAAAAAATGGTCTCATTATGATGGGTGACCTACCCAGATGGAAAGAATATGAAGTGTGGTCTCATTGTAATGGGTGACCTACCCAAGAAAAATGTTGGCGAGGGCTCAAAGGCGCACTCGAAATGAGGTAGGGTTAGAAAACGCGCTACCTGAGAAGTGCGGGCTCAACGGCGCACTCGAAGTGAGGTAGGGTTAGAAAAACGCACTACCCGAGATGATAGCTCAAAGGCGCTCACAAAAAGAGGTGAGAGCTCAAAGGCGCACTCAAAATGAGGTAGGGTTAGAAAACACACTACCCAAAAGATGATGATGAAACACCGACCTGACAATGTTAAAAGCAATGCATTATGATCAATATGCATGTATACTTACCTGAGAAAAATAGGTCCCCCTTTCTTCATAGTGTGTTTCTTTTCTCAAAAGTTGGAGTGTTGGCAGTGAGCTTCGATGGCTTCTTCGCTCTTGCTTACTCGAGTCATCTCTTGTGATTTTTACCTCCAGGAAAGACTTGATATCATCGTACTTCTTTGTCCTCCACCCCTTTATCTCAAGGGTTGCCAACTTTGCTCGACATTTTCTTAGAATGGGAATCATGGAGTCTGCCCTATCATATGTTTCTTTATTGCTCCCTAGCTTGATCATGCCCCCAAGTGTTCAATTCGGGTTTGTGGACGAGGCTATATGAAGGAAGGTTTGACAAGGAGTTGTTTTCATGCAGAATTTTTGAAATTCCAAAGTTATTCCAAACACAAAAATTATTTTGACATCGATTCAAAGCAAACTCATTCTAAAACATTCAAATGATTCCTATGGAGAGGTTATCAGAAGTGATGAAAACTTCTTGTTTTGGCTTTTGGTAAAAAATATGAAGTGACCTCTGGTTTGTCAGAAAAGGTTTAAATCTCAATTTGAGGGTTATTGAGAACCGAAGTTCAAAGCATTTATTTTATTTGCACGAATAATGAATTGGTTCACATGAGAAAGCATTGCCTACCGATCCAGATTGCTTGCCTTTGATCAGAAAGGGCTTGATTAGGCACGTAATGTAGGCTTGGGCTCTTGGCTATGAAGAAAATGATATTTGTAGGCTCAAAAAGTGTTTAAGGGATTTTCAAAACTAAGGATCACTTGTGCTTGTTTCTTGACCTTTTGTCATTTGACTGTCTTTCAAAAATTGTCTATCGTGCCCCCTTGTATTGGGCTTGGGCTTATTCTCTTTGTTTTTGTTTTCTTCATATGGTTTGAGCATCATAATATATATATATATAATATTTTTATGCTCAAAACTCTCGATCCTTTGGATTTTTCTTCGTGCCCCCTAGCTTTGTTTGGGCACCTTTAATGATTGAGAATTTTCTTTTATGCCCCCTAGTATTGCTTGGACACTTTCAATCATTGGGGTTTTCTCCATGTCATCGCACTTGCCCCCAGTGTGGGGTGTGATCCTAGCCAAGGTTATTTTTCAAGAAATGCATAAAGCTCAAAAAGGGACTGCAAATGATATATTTTAGGCTCGTGAAAAGATTATCAAAGATGGCCTTTCTTCATCTCAAATGCATGCATTTAGGATCGGTAAGCCTTGCTTTCATGCGAGTATGCAATATGATTTCTCATTATTCATTCAAATAAAAACTCAGATTTTGAAGTCACTTCATGGGTTCTTGCTGTTTTTTTTTTTTTTTTTTTTTTTTGGGTTTTTCTAGGTGTATGGTTACCTTTCTAAGGAATCACCTGAATTTCCAGAACTCGTTTACTTTGGACAAACATCAACATGATTTCAGTTTTTGTACTAAACTTTGAATTTCCAAAAATCCTTGTGAACATGTGCGATCATGCATAGTTTTGAAAGAAAGGAAACACACCCAAAGATTCTTGGTGTGATGGTTTCATGCTTAACGGTTAGGCTCAAAGTGTTATTTGTATGAAACAACAACAAAAATAAAGGTATGTTATGAACACAGGAAAACACATGATCTTATTAACAAGAAATGGCTCACTTGACAAGGAACATGTTGCGGAATTTTGAGCCAAGCTACTGGAATATGTTGAAACAAAAATCAAGAAATTTTGCAGGCATGATCAAACTAAGGTATTTTTTTTTTTTTTTTAGCAGAACAAGAATAGGCTCCAATATGCACCGATAGTGCAATTCCCTTTGGTTAGCCTTCCCACCAAAGCTTTTTGCAGAAATACATGATTGCGCCGAGGCTCTTGACAAATTTTGCCCCCAATTTCTTCGGGCAGAGTCATTGTTGGGTTTTGAACAAAGATGATAGTTCGGTTGGAAGGAACTTTCCTAGAGTTATTTTTCAGTATCTACTCGAGTAAGCTAGAAGCAAATCACACATGTCTTCAGAAATTACGACGAGTATACTCTTCATCTTCCGTGTTTTTCTTCATTCAAAATCGCATGTTGTAGACTCGTAGGGGACCTACTTTTCATTCTGGCGCATGCATGAAAAATGTATGAACATGTAATCTATATGACGAACTCGCCCTTCGAGAGGTGACAATATAGTCGTAACTCTTGTATGATGGACAAGAATCGTGATTTTTGCCCAAACTCTACAATGAAAATTTTCGGAGCAACGGCCAATGTGTCATCCACAAGTCTTGAGTTCAAGATGCTTCAAGAAGGGTTTGCTCGGATGCAAATAACGATAGCACATACAACCTAAGGACAGGTTCTATTCATTATGTGAACATGGGTAGGTTTTCTATCTGGTCTCAAAAGGGTCTCATATCTGCCTAGTGACGTTCTTCGTAAAGACAGTATGGGGGCGTTGCAAGGAATGGTTAAGGTACGTATACCCACCATTACCAAGCAGGCACTCAGATATGAGTTGGGTGTTTCACGCATCTGAACCCTGACCAATAGTCTTAGGGCAGATCGCTAGTTCCCCACCTAACCTAGAAGTTTGTGTGTGCTTTCAAAAATAAATACAGGTGATGCATGAGACAATTCTATAAAATGCATGGAAATAAATATTAACAAAAAAGATAAAAATGCAAAAACTTAAACACATCAAATACACAAAGCTTAGTCCAATAATGTCAGAAACAGTACCTTCCCCAGCGGAGTCGCCATTCTGTCGCACCCCAAAAAAAATCTGGTTCGGCGCGCGGCATCGGCTGGCGACTTAAATCTCGTATGTTGCATTCATTGCTTGAATTGGTTCGTTGGAGTCGCCACCTAGTAATTTATTGAGGGCTACTAGGAAACCTGATGTACTGGTCTTGTTAGAGATTCGCGGGTACGGGACTGGTTGTGGTTAGGGAAGGTATTAGCACCCCTAACGCACCCTACCTGAGGTAAGCTGCTTCGTGGCTTTGATGTGTTAAAGAAGTTTTAATAATTGTCTTTTCATCGGAAATTAGAAATATCACTTACGTATAAGTTAATAAATTCTTCACCGTGATCCGATCAAAATATTAAATTCTTCTTTAATATATTTGCAATTTTATCCTGAAAAAATAAAATAAATAAAATAACAAATTCATAAAACAAATACAAACACACACATACACTTTCACTATTTTTATTTTTGTTTCTTTTCTTTTTCTTTTCTTTGCTTTTCTTTTCTTTTCTTTTACATCCATATTTACAAAATACAAATTACAAAAACTAAAAACTAAACAAATATTACATTAAACCCTTTGGAAATTACAAAATGGTCCCTAAACAATCCATAACAGTACTGGGAAACCCTTCAGGAACAGTTCTGGGCTGCTGAACAGTAGCGGCACGTGGACCCCACGCACCGCCGTGACTGGCGGCGCGTGGGCCCCGAAAATCAGGCAGCGTGAGGGGGCTGTAATGCTTCCTCCTCTCTTCGGTCTCTTCACCTGCAAATCCAAAAAAAACACACAGCAAGGGCAGTCGATTTTAAGTCTTTCTTAGTTTTTCAAATCTGTTTTTTGTTCTTTCTTTCTCCGCCGTCTTCGATCTGCTCCTCTTTCTCTTCTTCTTCGTTGCAGATCAGTCCATGGGTTTCTTCTTCTCCTCTGCTTCAGGATGGCAGATCGGATGTGTGGGTGTGTCTCGGTCAACGGCTGCGCAGTTGCTGGCTGAAGAAGCGCCGCTGGTCTGTGGCTGTTGCAGTGTTCCAGCTGGTCTTGAGTTGGCTGCTGTGGGGAAAGAGACGGAGGGAGTGAAGGCCGCTGGGTCTCTAGTGATGGCAGCGCCGTTGTTCTGGCCGCTGCTATTGGAAGCCGAATGGAGGGGGACCGTGAGAGGGTCTGAAAAACAGAGGAAGAGGAGGGCGGTCGCTGCTGTCCTGATCGCCGCTGGGGAGCCGAATGGAGGAGATCGGGAAGTGGGGAGGCGATCTGAAGTGGGGTGCTCGTTTAGGTGCTGGAAAATGTGTTCTGGGCGATGGGTGTTTGGCAGGGCTGTGTTGATGAATGGAGAGGAAGCTCTGGTGAGGAACCGATTGTGAGAGGGAGATAATGAAATGGGGAGGCTGAAGGTTGGTTCAAGGGACGCCGGTCTGCTTGGGGAGTGGCTGAAGGAAGAAGGAACCGAATCAGGCAGGCCGGTTCATGAGCTGTAGGGGGGCGGTGCTGGTTGAGAAATGGGGAGAAGATTGAATCAGAAGCTGCTGGGGGGAAAGGAGGGGAGAATCGGCTGTGGTGGCTGGAAAAGGTGAAAAATCTAGGGGAACAGCGTGGGTAGAAGCTGAGGGAAGGGCTGTTTGGCTTTGGTTTCTGGCCGGCGGCTGTAGCAAAAAAAAAAAATTAAAAACCAGGGGGGAAGGGGGGCTGCAGGCTTGGTAGAGATAGGTTTAGGGTTAGGTTATTTTTTTTGTATTTTCTGATATTTCAAAATTGCCCCCCCTTGAATGTGTTGAGAAAACCAGTATTTATAGGCAAAATGTTGTTAGGTTTTTCAACTTGGTCCCTCAACTTCTTTTTTTTTGTAAATTTTGATTTTTCTTATTTTTTTGTATTTTTTGAAAACGAGTAATATCAACGTCGACTCACATGCGGAAAATCAATGATTTTAAAAATGACGCGTGAAACGTCGAACGCGTTTGACAATCTTTTAACAATTTAAATTCTTTTTTTAGACGACGTTGAAAATGCTAAAATGACGAAAATATATATAAAAAACATATTTTTGGATTTTCTTTGTTTTTCTCAATTTTTTGGATTTTTTTTGAAAATATATATCAAAACATGGGTCAAAAATTGGGTAGCAACAAGGTGTTTGATGGTCAAACATTCAAACAGAGATTTTTTTTGTAAGACCGGTGTCGACACACAATTAATAAGATAAATTGCGGTTTCAAATGCATAATTCTAGAATTTTGGAGGTGCTTTACAATGCCCAAGTAATGTAAGACCATTTTCAAGGATATGATGGTGACGACGCTCAACAATACCATTCTGCTTATGCGTGTGTGGACATATTATACAATGATGAATACCAATAGTTTTGAAGAAGGAATTTAATTTACGATATTCACTACCCCAGTTAGTTTGAACCGATTTTATTTTGCAAGAGAATTGTCATTTCACCAAGACTTGAAATTGGTGAAACACATTAAACACATCAAATTTTGCACCAAGACAATAAAACCAAATAAATTTCGTGTGCGCATCCACAAAGATCACAGAATATCAAAAACCATCAGAAGATAAAATGGGGGCAGGGCCCCAAACATCACTAAAACTTAGATCAAATAGAGCATATGTTTTGTGACCCATAGGTCCTAATGACAAACGCGATAGCCCCAAACATCACTAAAAATTAGTTCAAGTGGAGCAGATGTTTTATGACCCGTAGGTCCTAATGACAGACATGATATTTTTCCTAATGGACATGTTGGACACTGAAAATTTAAAGGACGGGAGGTATAGGTGACCTTTTTATTTAACGCTAAGAGACTCAGAACCTGGGAGCTGGGGTTACTAAGTCGATGATGCCAAACATCAGCAGAAGTGGATAAGCTACTAGATAAAAAAGCTTGAGGCAGAAACATGACAGAAGACTCTGAGAGGATATAGAGGCCATCTTTACTCTGATCAGAAAGCAAAATTGCCTTGGTGATGAGATCTTTAACATAGAAAAAGGAAAAGTGAAATTCAAAAAAGACACAGTTTTCACGGCAAAATTCTTCAACAGATAACAGTTGTTTATTAATTTGCAGCACATTCAATAAATTAGACAAAGCAAAGACTCAAATAGAGTGTCGCACCCCAAAAAAAATCAGCGCGCGCGCGGCATCGGCTGGCGACTTAAATCTCGTATGTTGCGTTCGTTGCTTGAATTGGTTCGTTGGAGTCGCCACCTAGTAATTTATTGAGGGCTACTAGGAAACCTGATGTACTGGTCTTGTTAGAGATTCGCGGGTACGGGACTGGTTGTGGTTAGGGAAGGTATCAGCACCCCTAACGCACCCTACCTGAGGTAAGCTGCTTCGTGGCTTTGATGTGTTAAAGAAGTTTTAATAATTGTCTTTTCATCGGAAATTAGAAATATCACTTACGTATAAGTTAATAAATTCTTAACCGTGATCCGATCAAAATATTAAATTCTTCTTTAATATATTTGCAATTTTATCCTGAAAAAATAAAATAAATAAAATAACAAATTCATAAAACAAATACAAACACACACATACACTTTCACTATTTTTATTTTTGTTTCTTTTCTTTTTCTTTTCTTTTTTTTTCTTTTCTTTTCTTTTACATCCATATTTACAAAATACAAATTACAAAAACAAAAAAACTAAACAAATATTACATTAAACCCTTTGGAAATTACAAAATGGTCCCTAAACAATCCATAACAGTACTGGGAAACCCTTCAGGAACAGTAGGGACAGTGGTGGCGCGTCTTCCCACGCGCCACCGTCACTGGCGGCGCGTGGATTCACGCGCCGCCGCGGGAAGAAACCTGAAACATGGGGGAGCTGGATCGACCCCTTCCCCTCTTCACTTTTCTACCGGTGGTGATGACCCTCGTCACCTGCAAAAGGAGAAAACAACACAAGCCAGTTGATTTTACTTGGTTTTGTTTCTTAGATCTATTATTTCCGGTTATCTTTCTCCTTTGTGGCGTCTGTCCCGGTTTTCTTTCTTCTTCAGCTGGCGGATCTGCCAGTGCTTGAAGACTTCGGTGTGGAAGAGAAAGAAGTGTTTCCTGGGCACGGGGAGCAGCTGCGGTGGAGATGTTTCCTCGGTTGTGAGCAGATCGGGTCCGTGGGGAGGAGCTGCTGCGGTTGGGGGACGGCGGTTGCAAAGGGGGAACGACGCTGCTGGGGAAAAGGAACAGCGGTGGCTGGCCTTGCTGCTGCTTGGTGGGTTATTGGCGGTGGCCTCGGTGGTGCTGGAGCTGCTGGTTGCGCCGCGGTGGGCGCTGGGTTTCCTCTTCTCCTCTGCTTCGGGTGCAGACGGCGCTGCTGGAGGCCGATCTGGTTGCTGAAGATGAGTTCTGGTGACCGGTGAGAGGAGAGCTGGCGTTGGGAGATGTGGGGAGGAGAAGAAGAAATGGGATGGCTGCGTGGTCTGAAAAAATCAGAACCAAGGGGAAGAAAAAAAATCAAAAGTCCGATGGGGGGAGGGGGGCTGTGAAGTGGCTGAGAAGAAGAAAAAAAATCTGGTGATGGGGGATCGGCTATGGCTTTCTTTTTGGCTTTCGTTGGCTGGGAATTGGGAACAGAGTTGGGAGGCGCTGCTATTGAGAAGGGAAAGGAACGGCTGGGGATTGGAGAATCATTCAAACCGGGGAGGGGGCTGTGTTTGTTTAGCTGCTAAGGGGAAGCAGAAAATTCAAACCGGCTGGGGGCTGCTCTGTTTGGGTTGTGTTTGTGGTCGGCGGCTACAGGAAAAAAAATTCAAACCAAAGGGGAAGGGGGGCGGCTTGTCTTGAAAAAATGGGTTTAGGGTTAGGTTTTGTATTTTTTCTGAAGTTGTCAAAATTGCCCCCCCTTAAAAATCAGTTTAGCATGGTATTTATAGAAAAACATTTGCTAGGTTTTTCAACTTGGTCCCTCAACTTCTTTCTTTTTGTAAATTTTGATTTTTCTTATTTTTTTTGTATTTTTTGAAAACGAGCAATATCAACGTCGACTCAAATGCGAAAAATCAATGATTTAAAAATGACGCGTGAAAAGTCGAACGCGTTTGAAAATCTTTTAACAATTTAAATTCTTTTTTAGACGACGTTGAAAATGCTAAAATGACGAAAATATATTAAAAAACATATTTTTTGGATTTTCTTTGTTTTTTCTCAATTTTTTTTTGGATTTTTTGAAAATATATCAAAACATGGGTCAAAAATTGGGTAGCAACAGATGCCCCCTCTTTACAATGCTTACGAAGGAAAAGTCCTCAAAATTTTGCATAGTAAGCTTTGTAAAGAAAACAAAAGGAAAATGATTTCATTATTTTGGGCGACCTGCCCACACACTCACACTGATATGTTTTCACGGGCGACCTGCCCACACATACTCACTCAAGTCTATTTTCACGGGCGACCGACCCACACATACTCACCCTAGTCTATTTTCACGGGCGACCGACCCACACTCTCCCAATAGTCTATTTTCACGGGTGACCTGCCCACACATTGGGTTTACCTGAGATCCCATCTGGCGACCTCATTCAACTAGAACGAAAATATTGCGTAACCCGGTTAACCTGAAATCCCATCTGGCGATTCCCTTTAACCAAAGCTACATGAGATCCCATCTGGCGACCTCATTCAACTGGAACAAAAATATGTGTAACTCGGTCAACCTGAAATCCCATCTGGCGATTCCCTTTAACCAAAGCTACATGAGATCCCATCTGGCGACCTCATTCAACTGGAACGAAATATGCGTAACTCGGTTAACCTGAAATCCCATCTGGCGATTCCCTTTAACCAAAGCTACATGAGATCCCATCTGGCGACCTCATTCTGGTCTCATTGTACGGGTGACTAACCCTAGAAAAAAGCTGGTCTCATTGTACGGGTGACGAACCCTATGGTGCTGCTAGTCTCATTGTACGGGTGACGAACCCTAGAAAACTGCTGGTCTCATTGTATGGGTGACCGACCCAAAAATGGAAAAAATGTGAAGAAGTGTGGTCTCATTATAATGGGTGACCTACCCACGTGGAAAGAATATGAAAAGGTGGTCTCGTTGTGATGGGCGACCTACCCAAATAGAAAGAATGTGATGTGCGGTCTCATTATAATGGGTGACCTACCCAAATGGAAAAAATATGATGAAGTGTGGTCTCATTGTAATGGGTGACCTACCTAGATGGAAAAAATATGATGAAGTGCGGTCTCATTGTCATGGGTGACCTACCCGAAAATGGAAAAAATATGAAGTGGGGTCTCATTGTAATGGGTGACCTACCCAGATGGAAAAAATATGATGAACGGTCTCATTGTAATGGGTGACCTACCCAAGAAAAATGTTGGCGAGGGCTCAAAGGCGCACTCGAAATGAGGTAGGGTTAGAAAACGCTCTACCTGAGAAGTGAGGGCTCAACGGCGCACTCGAAATGAGGTAGGGTTAGAAAAACGCACTACCCGAGATGATAGCTCAAAGGCGCTCACAAAAAGAGGTGAGAGCTCAAAGACGCACTCAAAATGAGGTAGGGTTAGAAAACACACTACCCAAAAGATGATGATGAAACACCGACCTGACAATGTTAAAAGCAATGCATTATGATCAATATGCATGTATACTTACCTGAGAAAAAATATAGGTCCCCCCCCTCCTTGATGCTCCATCGTCATAGGGTTCCCTTGTTTGCATCCCAAGGCTTTCTTTGTTCTTCCGAGGCATTGACTCATTCATGTACTGGTCATCCACTCAGCTGTAAACGCAGTGCCCATCCCGGGCTGTCTTTGACAATTACTGCTTGCATCGTTCATCAAGCTTGACCCTGCCCCCAAGTGTGGTACTGCTTGATTCATTATGAAGGATTTTCTCTCCTGGCTTCTTCTGAGAATTATCCTCTGATTGATTGTGTGCATCATGTCAATACCCATCAAGATTGTTAATCAATCATGAACTTGCCTCTAGTTGAAACAGTACTCTTCAAGTACATGTTATCATCAACCTTCTTGGAACTCATTCAGTCATCCAGTCATGCATCTCATAGCTTGCAGTACAAAGGATCATGGTTGTATGCTCAGTGCTCTTCTCATAGACTCCTTTCAACTCTTCTAATCAGATTGTGAAAAAGAAATGCCTCGGCCTCATCAATGATGCTACTTCTATCACCCATACTCATGCGGTGAAGTGCTCATCTGGCTTCAAAACAAATTGTCCCACACAGTCAGTCTTCGGGTGGGGTGCCTTTCTGACATTCATTCAATGCAGTTGCGTGGTAACGTCTGTCGATAACCATGTTTCAAAGGATGACAATATGAGATTGTCCTTCAAGTGCATCATTGTTCCACAGTCAGTCTTGGTGGTGTGCATATGTTCGATGTTCATTCAAATGCACTCACCCGATAACATCTGTCAGGAGTCATAGCCATGTTTCAGAGGGTGACCCAAGATGGAGATATGAAAATATCCTTTAAGTGCAGCGTTGCTCATCGATTGCTGCTGAAGTTCACTGAATCATGGATTGTCTTTGAACAACATTGCCCCAGCAATGATATGAATGCTCGTTCATCAGTTTATACTCAATGATGTTTTCCTTTGTCATTGTCAGATGATAATCATAACTTTCCGGGACTTTGATGACTCATCATCTGATTCTTTCTTTGCCCCCAGCTGATCTGGATACTGTTTGTTTTCCTTCTTAAGGTCCACTGTATTGCCCCCAGCTGCTCAACTTTTCAAGGAGTGTCGAGGACTTCAATGTCATTTCTATCAACGATTTTGCATACTCAATCGATGTTCTTCTGTGTTTGATAATCTTCCTTGTTCTGGAATCAACTCTCATATTTCAAAGATCATGTATATTCAAAGTCTAGTTTGTTGAAATGAAATCAAAGATGTCCTTTTTTGGAAATCTTTTGAAAATCAAGCTTTTTGATCAAAGATCCAACACACGTTATTCGAAATATATAGTCCTTTGATTGTCATGCATTTTGAAAACAGAAATTGACCCAATGTAGGATTAAGAATGGCTTTTTTCCATGGTTCTTTGTATCAATTTGAATCCTTGATGTTGGGTATATCATTTAATAGTCTATGATGAGGTGACCTTTGCATGAATTTCAAAAAAACAAAAATGCTCAAGTCAAAACTCCGGCTTTATCAAGAAAGGTTGTTTCTCTTCTTATAACTTGTTTTATCAGCATGCATAATAACCAATAGCTTAATTCATGAAGTCACGACCCTTATGGAAAAACTCTTCAAATTTTGAGAGCGCCATTTATCAGTTCAAATTGCTTGCTTGATTAAAAAGGGCTTTTAAAAGCACGTAATGCAGGCTATGGTTCATGGCTATGAAAGAAAGGAATTTCACAGGCTCAAAAGGTGTTTGAAGGTTTCAAAGACCTAGGATCAACATCAACTATTCATCAACTCTTTTCTATTGTTGTCTTTGTAGAGGAAACGACATATAACCTTGTTAACCTCAAAGTTCAGACTTTTCTTAACATAAGTTATAATGCAAATCCACCTTTCCTTGATGAATAACCAACCTTAATCATCTGATAACATCAAAAGCTTTATAATGGACACCAAAAGTCACGTTTATAGCTTAGTCTTTTCTGGTATTGACTTTTGTTGTGCATTTCCTTGATTGAAATTTCTTTTGCTCTTCATAGACTTGATAGGCGTTCTCCTTCCTTTATCTTTGACTTGTATTTAAGTGAGGGCAACTTCAACTTCTTCTTCTTCTTTTTTTTCATCATAGCCTTCCTTAAAAATTTCTCATATGCCCCTAGTCTATGTGTTTTCTTTTAGCTCTCTCTCTCAATCATTGGACCTTTGTTCTAAGCCTTCCCCTTTATCCATTAATTATATCAATGTCTCCAAAATATCTCTCATTTGCCCCCAGTATGGGGTGTGATCCTAGTCAGGGTTTCTTTTTTTGAAAGAAAATATTTTACCAGGCTCAAAATGGGACTGCAAGGGATATAATCTTTAGAAAGTGAAGGGATATCAAAGATGGCCTTTTCTCATTTCAAGCAAGGTTGGTTAAAACCGATAAATTTTGACCTCATCTACTGTAATGATTGGGACTTGTAAGAATCATGATTCACGAGTCCATAACTACCGAATCCACTACATGTCATTATGCATACTGTTAAAACTTAGCTAAATGATGTGTGGTTCAATTTCAGGAGGTATGAGTTCAAAATTGTTTAGTCACCTCATGTCATTTTCAAGTATAGAGTCATTTCTGTAATCAAAACACTTTTAATCTTTCGACTTGATTAACCTT
Source organism: Populus alba (assembly GCF_005239225.2). Lineage (NCBI taxonomy): Eukaryota > Viridiplantae > Streptophyta > Magnoliopsida > Malpighiales > Salicaceae > Populus > Populus alba. The sequence goes on along the minus strand of NC_133287.1, from coordinate 17,703,077 downwards.
TATTGCATGTTGGAGTTTGATCAAAACATTTTGTCAAAATAAAATGTTAAACATCTGTTGATTTCAAAACAACAAAAAGACAAAAGCAAGGCATGTTTCGTTGAAGGATGAGATGTGATATCAAAACAAAAATGCAAAATCCATAACAAAAATGCTTGACAATTTAACTCCTTCTTGGATCAGCTTCTCTGGCAATATCTATGTTTTGCCGAGCAATTCCAATCACTTGTCATTCTGAAAATGATTGATGACATTATCTTTCGCAAATTAAGCTCGACTCTTGAAACTCTTGCATCTGTTTACTAAAATGGTCGAGGACCCCACCATGACATCACATCTCTTATCTGGATTATACCACCTAGAAATTGGTGGTTGCATGGGATTTGTCGGAGTCAAGCAAAAATTCTAGAATCTGGCAGGTGTTGGCCGACAAACATAAGTGGCAGAGGAATGTCAATCTTGGCAAAGACACTTGAGCAATTGATGCTTGAGCGAGACTTGACTAGGCAAAGTAACTGAGGTTTCTCAATCGAGAGTCATCTTCTGATGCACCTCTCATCATTGTTCTGGAATCCATGGCAGATCCTTCAATCCTTCACTTCTTCATAGCTCGCTCAATTCTTTCAATGATCTTCACAACATCATGTCAATCTTCCAATGTTGTCGTGGTTGGTTGAGGATTGTTAGAAAACTTTCTAACAGCTTGGTAATCTTGGCAGCGCCCAGAAACTTGTAGTATCGCCACTACCGACGTGTGGAATCACACATTGTCTCTATTAGAAGAGCACCTGATGAATCTAAAACTCTTTTGTCCCCTCTTTGATTTCTCACTGACAGTGCAGCAAACAAACACCTATAGTGGAAGTCCTGCTCTGTTAAAGTTTCAGTCTTCTTCATGTTTTTCAATCTAGGCATGTCTCTTCTCTCTACTCTTGCATTTTAATACTGACACTGTTGGAGGAAAATCATAGCTGATCTGAAACTACTGTATTCCTTCTTGGATTTCCCATTTGCGGATCTACAAACAGATTCCTGTCGAAAGAGCTCTGCTACGTTGAAGTTTGAAGTCTGCTCGTATTTTTCAGACCAGGTCTGGATCTTCAATGTACTAAGATGTCTCCATGCTGAAACTGATGAGAGAAATATTTGTAGCATATGCAACTTATAGATCCCCTTTTGCCTTCCCAATTTGCAGAGCCATAAATTGATTTTTGTAGAGAGAGTTCTGCCACATTGAAGTTCAGTGTTTTAATCATTGTTTTTTCAGACCATCTTGCTGCTGAAATGGAATTGAGCTCATAATTAGGGCAGCTTCCAAGAAGACTAATGCGCCATGTACAGGAGACCGGTAGTTGTTTGGTTCCATTAGATGATGTGGAGGCGATGAACATTTAACAATGCAATTGGATAAGAACCAGAGTTGTCATTAGTTGATGACTGAAGGCGTTGTTGCTTTTGTTCATGACGAAAAACGGGAGATACAGCTTCAATTAGATATGAACAAGCAGTGTTCCCACAGAAGACTGTGCAGATATTCTCTTTCCATTTGATGCTCAACACTTGTTCGAGCAGATCTGAGTCTAGATACTTCACATTTAATGCTCTCAACCTTAATCTGATAATGAGCCTCTATCTGACATCTTTCTTCACCTCCATCATTTTTCTCCAATCACGTGCAGCACAGCTTGTATAGGGGACCTACCTTTCATTCTGGTGCATGCATGACAAATGTATGAACATGTAATCTATATGGTGAACTCACCCTTCGAGAGGTGACAATATGGTCGTAACTCTTGTATGATGGACAAGAATCGTGATTTTTGCCCAAACTCTACAATGAAAATTTTCGGAGCAACGGCCAATGTGTCACCCATAAGTCTTGAGTTCAAGATGCTTCAAGAAGAGTTTGCCCTTATGCAAAAACGATAGCACATACAACCTAAGGACAGGTTCTATTCATTATGTGAACATGGGTAGGTTTTCTATCTGGTCGCAAAAGGGTCTCATATCTGCCCAGTGACGTTCTTCGTAAAGACAGTATGGGGGCGTTGCAAGGAATGGTTAAGGCACGTATACCCACCATTACCAAGCAGGCACTCAGATATGAGTTGGGTGTTTCACGCATCTGAACCCTGACCAATAGTCTTAGGGCAGATCGCTAGTTCCCCACCTAACCTAGAAGCTTGTGTGTGCTTTTAAAAATAAATACAGGTGATGCATGAGACAATTCTATAAAATGCATGGAAATAAATATTAACAAAAAGATAAAAATGCAAAAACTTAAACACATCAAATACACAAAGCTTAGTCCAATAATCGAAAAAATACCTTCCCCAGTGGAGTCGCCATTCTGTCGCACCCCAAAAAAAATCAGCGCGCGCGCGGCATCGGCTGGCGACTTAAATCTCGTATGTTGCGTTCGTTGCTTGAATTGGTTCGTTGGAGTCGCCACCTAGTAATTTATTGAGGGCTACTAGGAAACCTGATGTACTGGTCTTGTTAGAGATTCGCGGGTACGGGACTGGTTGTGGTTAGGGAAGGTATCAGCACCCCTAACGCACCCTACCTGAGGTAAGCTGCTTCGTGGCTTTGATGTGTTAAAGAAGTTTTAATAATTGTCTTTTCATCGGAAATTAGAAATATCACTTACGTATAAGTTAATAAATTCTTAACCGTGATCCGATCAAAATATTAAATTCTTCTTTAATATATTTGCAATTTTATCCTGAAAAAATAAAATAAATAAAATAACAAATTCATAAAACAAATACAAACACACACATACACTTTCACTATTTTTATTTTTGTTTCTTTTCTTTTTCTTTTCTTTTTTTTTTTTTTTTTTTTCTTTTCTTTTCTTTTACATCCATATTTACAAAATACAAATTACAAAACAAAAAAAAACTAAACAAATATTACATTAAAACCCTTTGGAAATTACAAAATGGTCCCTAAACAATCCATAAACAGTACTGGGAAACCCTTCAGGAACAGTAGGGACAGTGGTGGCGGCGTCTTCCCATGCGCCACCGTCACTGGCGGCGCGTGGATTCACGCGCCGCCGCGGGAAAGAAACTGAAACATGGGGGAGCTGGATCGACCCTTCCCCTCTTCCACTTTTCTACCGGTGGTGATGACCCTCGTCACCTGCAAAAGGAGAAAAACAACACAAGCCAGTTGAATTTTACTTGGTTTTGTTTCTTAGATCTATTATTTCCGGTTATCTTTCTCCTTTGTGGCGTCTGTCCCGGTTTTCTTTCTTCTTCAGCTGGCGGATCTGCCAGTGCTTGAAGACTTCGGTGTGGAAGAGAAAGAAGTGTTTCCTGGGCACGGGGAGCAGCTGGCGGTGGAGATGTTTCCTCGGGTTGTGAGCAGATCGGGTCCGTGGGGAAGGAGCTGCTGCGGTTGGGGGACGGCGGTTGCAAAGGGGGAACGACGCTGCTGGGGAAAAGGAACAGCGGTGGCTGGCCTTGCTTGCTGCTTTGGTGGGTTATTGGCGGTGGCCTCGGTGGTGTTGGAGCTGCTGGTTGCGCCGCGGTGGCGCTGGTTTCCTCTTCTCCCTCTGCTTCGGGTGCAGACGGCGCTGCTGGATGGCCGATCTGGTTGCTGAAGATGAGTTCTGGTGACCGGTGAGAGGAGAGCTGGCGTTGGGAAGATGTGGGGAGGAGAAGAAGAAAATGGGATGGCTGCGTGGTCTGAAAAAATCAGAACCAAACTGGGGAAGAAAAAACAATCAAAAGTCCGATGGGGGGAGGGGGGCTGTGAAGTGGGCTGAGAAGAAGAAAAAAAATCTGGTGATAGGGGGATTCGGCTATGGCTTTCTTTTTTGGCTTTCGTTGGCTGGGAATTGGGAACAGAGTTGGGAGGCGCTGCTATTGAGAAGGGAAAGGAACGGCTGGGGATTGGAGAATCATTCAAACCGGGGAGGGGGCTGTGTTTGTTTAGCTGGCTAAGGGGAAGCAGAAAAATTCAAACCGGCTTGGGGGCTGCTCTGTTTGGGTTGTGTTTGTGGTTCGGCCGGCTACAGGAAAAAAAATTCAAACCAAAGGGGAAGGGGGGCGGCTTGTCTTGAAAAAATGGGTTTAGGGTTAGGTTTTTGTATTTTTTCTGAAGTTGTCAAAATTGCCCCCCCTTAAAAATCAGTTTAGCATGGTAATTTATAGAAAAACATTTGCTAGGTTTTTTCAACTTGGTCCCTCAACTTCTTTCTTTTTGTAAATTTTTGATTTTTCTTATTTTTTTTGTATTTTTTTGAAAACGAGCAATATCAACGTCGACTCAAATGCGAAAAATCAATGATTTAAAAATGACGCGTGAAAAGTCGAACGCGTTTGAAAATCTTTTAACAATTTAAATTCTTTTTTAGACGACGTTGAAAAATGCTAAAATGACGAAAATATAATTAAAAAACATATTTTTTTGGATTTTCTTTGTTTTTTCTCAATTTTTTTTTGGATTTTTTTGAAAAATATATCAAAACATGGGTCAAAAATTGGGTAGCAACATAGAGGTACATAAGATATTATAGGCTTTATTAGATATGACAACTCTTACCATCACCAACATGTAATTAATCATTATCAAGATAGGTTTTTTTGCTTGGTCATTCTTGGATGATTTTGAAATAGGGATCCGGTTTATAGTTCAAGGTTTGGTTATCTCTTCTACATTGACTACGAAAACAACTTGAAACGATATGCCAAGTCCTTTTCGTATGATCAATACCTACTTGAAACCACATCAGAATAGCACCAAACGCTGGAGTCAAACTTTGTTGCAGCATGTTAGGTTTCCACGTTTGATAAATTATATTCCATGTTTGTGTCTTCTTGCTGTCATAATAACATTTATTTGCATTTTTTATTTTTTATTTTTATATGTATTGATTGGTTATTAATTGAATTCAATATTAAATAATAACTTGCTTTGCGCAATTTCTTTTTCCAGTAATATTTTGAAGGATACTTATATTCATGCATTAACCTTTTCACTAGAATTCGAGGAATGCATTGTCAGACTGAAATTTATCAAGACCAAGTGAAAAATAAATAAATAATACCTATGGAACATAATTAATTCCTGAGGATGCAAAAATGTAGGGTCTCTTTGAAATAATCCTTAAATTTAAGGGGAGGGGGTGTAAGCAATTTTGGCTCTTATAGTGCTAAAGTGGCCGAATTTGCTGGTTAAGAACCCCATTTCTCCATCTCATTGGATTCCCCGCGGCGGCTTTTTTGTCAAGGTGTTACACGTGTTGGTTGTTTTCTTGATGGATTATCGCTGACTAGACATTTTAATTTTATTTTCGTTTTCTCTCTTCATGCGTATTTTCTGATAAAGAGAGATAAAAACGCATTTTTTATCAAATGATTTAAAAAATACAAAAAGAATATCATAACCGGGTTTATGACTATCTATTAGGGTTTGATTAAAATATAAAATATCCCATATAATTATTTTGTCATTCGGAATGCTATGACTTAGCTATATCCACGAAATAAATAAGTTTGGCCTTTGGAATGGTCAAGATTTAACCCGATAAGGTAGAGAGACTCCCTCATGAAAGGAGATCTACATTGAACTCTAGACAAGACCAATAGACAGAAATGCGAATTAGAATAACAATCAAATAACAATGCAACTTACCGTAGATATGGTGCGCTGGGGTGATGCGTCTTTTCCCTTGCACAACCAATCCCTTACTCGGACTCTCGCATACCATTAGGTTTTCTAGCGACCATAATACTACGCGGCGACTCTTGAACCTTAAAATCATAATTTTATGATTAAATCCAAAACCCTTTGTCAACACACTTAGGAGACAGATCTGCCAATCGACGCCGTGCACGCCACGACAATGGGCTTCCTGTGTTTGCTGTTTCTCTTTCTCCAACCTGGCGTGGCATTGTTTTGACTTTCTCCCACAAGAGAAAGCATAGCCATTCCACTTAATTCAAGCATTGGGTTCAAGGTAGGTGAT